>NW_007246153.1:163122-178324 GCF_000164805.1 Carlito syrichta | reverse complement strand
TGAGGTCTCGCCAAGTTGCCCAGGTGGGTCTCAAACCCGTGGGCTCAGGCAATCCACTCAACTCTGCCTTCCAAAATGCTGGGATTTCAGGCTGAGCCACCGAGCCCGGCTTAAATGTTATTTTCATCTATGACTCATGATTCTAGAAAGTTGAAAGGAAGAACGATGTTTTGATAGAACCAGAGATTCCAAGTGACGACTCAAAAGCTCACAGCTTATATCGGTGAGGCTTTCCCCTCTCATATTGATTTTCTCACCGTTCTAGAAGCAATTAGTTGGAAATATGGTCCCATGCGCTCTTTAAGAAGGGTATATATATGAATCTAAAGAGGTGAACAAATAAATCAGGGATGGTAGTAGCTATTCATATTCTAAAAGTATCATTTGTTTTAAGTCTGGGATGTGAACAGAGGCAGACTGAGTTTTTTTTTCAAAATGAAGTTTGTGTTGGTTGATAAATTATTAAACATTTGGGAAGAGAGACAAAGAAAAAGAAGATATTAGGGATTACCATGTTACTTAAAAATTATAGGTAAATGCTGTGATCTTATATCTTAATCATACTCATTAAGATATGAGATATAAAAATATCTTCAAAAGGATAATAAAAGTAAACTTCTAAAATGTTATTTAAAAACTCCCTAACGTTTCAGAATATATTTCAACCAATCTATCAGTCAATTATATTTAATAAATGTCTACCATAATTGTGCCCAGTGCTTTTCCACGTGTTGAAAAAAACACAAATAAATGCAAATCCTTGAATCTTTGAGAAGCTTCCATTTTAGTTGAGAAGACATTATACTACACAGGCACAAATTAAAGCAAACCACAGGAAGTAGCTATAGTCTAAGGCTTTGTTCCATACAATAATCCCAAGCACCCTTAGAGTATCATGAGCAGAAATAATAAAATCAGTAAAGATCCATTTTAGTATGAGGCTCTGTGGAAGAGGTAGGAAAATCTATCCTTACAACCTTAGAACTTTCCAGTTCTTACATTTGTCCTATACTTTAACATATTAAGGTCAAACAAGTCAAGGCGAATGGAAAACTAAGGATTTCTACTGTAGATGTTCAAATATTTGAAGTGGAATGATTCTGTAGTCTCCGGTCACTTTCAAAGCTTGTTTATTTAGTGTTAATTTAAAGAATGGAAAGAACAAGAAGAAGGGGAGATCTGGAGAAAGCGAGGAAGAAAGACCTTTAAAACTTCCTAAGGGAATTCTCTATTTATTCACTTTCAGTAATGATCAGATAGAATTTACTCATGCAGCAAGTCAGTCTGCCATTTCCATCAACTCTTCTGTGTAATTAACCTGCCTTCCCTCTGCATATTAAATCAAATTTGGCTAAAGAAGAGGCATCAGCTGGTACACAGAGAGCTGCTGAAGGCAATTTTATGAAGGCTTTTCAAAGCTACCTTCCTAAACTTCCTTTCATTACCTTTTCCTACCCCCAAGAAGAAGAAGAAAAAAAAATTAAAGCTTTTTGATTTCTTTTTGATCTACCAAAAACCAAAAATGTGACACAAGCAGTTTCTGGATGCTATTAACTTTAGAAGGCCTTTGTATGAGGCCCTCGGGAGTAGATTTTCCTTCTTTGCAAGGTAAGCTTCAGCCCACATTTTTCTTTTCTTCTCACTGCACTATATTCCCTTAAAAATCTCCTTTTTTTGGGTGAAATTATGTGTGCTTTGAGAGCAGGGATACTACTTCTCATATGGTTCTTTATCCTTGTCCTTCAGCATGTCACACAGGGCTTTGTTCATAATAGACTACAGTTGATGAACTTTTGTTAAATGAATGGGTGATCTGGAAGCCAGTTCACGTGCCTTTCAGGGAGATGTCTGGCAAAATGTAGTGAATGGAGTATAAACAATTGATCATAAATAAGATGCAATAAACCAATAACTCCCAAGAAATATGGTCCCATGTCTTGTTATCTTGGGATTGATTTTTGAAGCCACGAGGACATACCTTATTCTTATGTGTGGTGATGGGGTTCCTCCAGAAGGAAGTAGACATTTCTACTGACAATCATCCTAAAAGTGGAACGAGATGGGAGGCAGGCTGGAGGGTTGGAAGAGGTATGGCTCTTCTTCCGCTTCTTCTCATTAATCCTGGCTTTCAGGTGGAGAGATTTGGAGCTGGTCTTGTGATGGGAGCTTGCTTCCCCATGCCAGAAGAAGGAGAAAAGCGTGACCAAATCTCCAGGAGCAATAGCGATGGCAGTTGTGGCAGCCATCATAGAAATAGCAAATCTTTTGGAACCATGGAGAAAGAAATATAGTCCTGTAGAAAACTCTGAAGAGCCAGGATTGCCCCCTTCCCCTGGAGAAGGGCAATGTCCTCCCTGGTGGAATACAGGGAGAAACTGGCCTCTGAGCATACTGTTTAGACCCGCCAGACTACTTTTTAGGGAAAATGGCCCTGTGTGTGCATATTTATTTTACGAATAAAATTCTAAGAGATGCAACTCTCAGTCCTTCACCCTTTGCAGCTATGACATCGCTCCCAAAGTGAAATAGAAAAGGACATTGCTCTTTGTTTCCCTTGGAGTCAGAGGCTTTGGCAGCTCAGGGGGTCCTGCACTGGCAGGCAAGGAAGCAATGAATTAGGTACCAGAACAGGACAGCAGGGATGGTAGTAGTGATAACTAGAATGTTTTAATCAGACATGCAGGACTGCCTAGGTCTCATAGGCCTCTTATCTTCACTAAATAGACTTGAGCTCTAGAATCTGTACCTTATTAAACCTATATTGCTTCCATAGGTTTTACTTTATTAGGAACAGTTTCTTTTATGTGCATCCGTTACTGGCCTATTGGTTCCCATATTACTGAATGAAATTTTTTTTTCACGCATAATTTGGGATTCTAAATTCCCTGTGCAGGCTCAGGATTACATTATGCTTTTCCTAATCATGTGCTTTATGGCCTTTGTCGCTGTGATTTTTCTTTGGATAAAAGGTTGAGTGACCTGGTATTTTACTCAAAGATTGATGGTGCAGAGGAACGTATCTCAATGGCGTGGACAGCTCAAGTTCTATTTTGCAGATGCCAAAGTAATTCATTTAGAGCAGTGACTTACTCATGTGTGGAACATTCGACTTTTAAAACCATCTGGCTTACAGTTGCAGGAATAATGCAGCAGCCTTTAGATTGTCCCCTGATCTCCCATTCTTGGAGAGGCCATGTCATTTAATTTCAGAAATGGAGAGATCTTGACTGGCTGCCAAGTGTCAGCTTTCAGTACAGTTTTTATAGTTCTATTTACATACCCTTCCAAAGATCTGGGTTGTGTGGAAAGGTTTATGATCTCTTTGCTCTGGCTTTGCTGGTAAAATAAATGAAGCTGCAATAAAAATATCTCTACACAGCTTTGGATGCTACAGTATTATGTTTTCCAATTTTCAAAAGAGAGTGAAATACAGCAAGAACCAGAAATTCTTCAAATGGCTTCTTACCTTCTGGATCAATATTGATTTCTCTCTCTATCTTCCTTTGCTGCATTTGTTTATTTGTCTAGTTAGCCTTTGCTATTTGCTCAAACTTGGGATATGTACTTTTTGGTAGGATTGGAAAATTATTTCAATTTATCATCTAAATATCCAAAGGAAAACCTTGTGCTGCATTTTGAAATTGTACACACACACACACACACACACAAAATTGGGAGTATGGCAGAATATATTCTTAATTTTAAAATATCCTGGTGTTTATTTAGTGATTGTTTTTATAATCGTAGTTAGTTTAGGTAAAAAGTGTAGAATTATTTATACTGATCACTTAATAAGCAAGAGAAATAAAATGTTTAACTTTTGTTTCTGATACTGTGTCCTTAATGTTTTACCCCTAGAGCACAAGTTCCCTTGAATTACATTGCTAATATCATTTCTTGCAATCTCCTCATGCTCTCTGTGTTCCTACCAAACTGGACCACCCACTTTTCCCTAGATAGTTCCACTCTTTCTTGCTTTGAAAGCTTTTCTGTTCCTTCTAGCTCCATCTTGTCCCTCTAAATGAGCACTTTTCATCAACACATGTTTAGACTATTTCTTCTATACCTCTTCAGCATCCTAACCACAGCCTCCCACTGGTGGACATATGCAATCTCTCTTTCGACCTCCCACATCATTTGCATTCCATTTTTTATATTTTAGTCTCTTTTCTCTTGTATCTCATATTGTCTCTCTCTCCCATCTTTACCTGCTTATCTACCAATCAATGATCTTCTATCTTCTTTATTTGTCTATCATCTCTGTTTCTATCTGTATCTAATCTATCAATTGTCATCTTTCTAGTTTCATTGTTTCATTTTCTTTAGGAGTCCCAAACTTCTTGTACCCTGATTTATCCATCTATCCTCTTGCCATATCCTGCTTATCTTACTTATAATAGCTATTCATTAAACATTTGAAAAGTCAATTTAAAAAAATCCCTGCAAATCACTGATGCATAATAGATTTCTTTAAATTTTGCAGTTATTATGGATTCTCTAACTAGACCTCAATTTACAAAAAAACCAATCACAGAAACCAGGAAATTTTTCTTCCTATCTCCAATTTAAATGCTACTATTCATATTTTGGTTTTGCTTTCAATTCAGATGTTTTAAAAAATCCCCCTTCTTGTGTAAAACATGTGAGTAGTGGGTGAGAAATAGTTGAGATTAGAGATATAAAAGTGGAAATAAGGAAAACTTTTCTATGTACTTTCCATTTTCTAGAATTTATTTTATTCCCTTTGTAGGGGAGAAGGCAGAAAGCATATCACCTTTCTTGTGTATTATAAAACTCATCAACTTAATTTTCTTTCCAATCTGAATAAGGTAACTTTTTTTCTCCAACTGGGTGAGGTTCTTTTTAGAAACAGCTTTACAGTGACTAGCTGCATTCTAGGCATTTCTCAAAATTTAAACACAAGACCACTTCTTTTTGCAGCAGTTGGTTATTTTTATCAAAAATTTAAGTTTTCCAAATTGCTTCTGACACAATCTTGTACATATCTTTACTGTATACCATTACATTTGGAAAGGGAATTAGAGGTTTCAAGAGTGATTGTAAATTACTTTGTCATAATCATTGAGAGTTATTTTGCAAGAAAGTAAGGTGGCATTGACTTCAAAAGAGCAGGACCAAATCATGAAATGTCATAGCTTTTTTTAAATTTAAAAAGTATTGTAAATTAATCATTTGGAGTGTCTACATCTATATTCATCTTAAAAGAAGCTTTGTTTTCAGTCTGTACAACTTTAAAAGAAATGAGTGCTGTAATTTTATAATTCACTATGCAAATATTTTATGAAACCTTGTTTATGCAGATAGTATTCTCGTTAAAAACCCATGGACATATCTAGGAATTGCCTAAGTATATGTTCCTATGCTAAACTTTTAGAAGAGGATATCACCAGTGGTTTGAGAATCATTATTAGATAATAGTGTCTTGCATGCTGTGAACAAGGTAGGAGATACCAGCTTGGAGGAAGAGAGCATTGGATATCCAGAGAAACATCTGGGTCAGGAGCTAAGGCCCACCTGCAAACCAAAATAGACAAGTCCTAGTGAATGCAGAAAGACTCCATCCCTTCTAGGCAAGCAACCAGGTCAATATATTATGAGATTAATCTTATGAGGTTAGGAACAATATTATATGCTTTGAAATTTCCGAACAGGTCTCATTCTCACTGTTGGTGTGGACAAGACCTTTTAGGTAGTGAGTTGGATGAAAGAAAAAGAAGGTTGCAGTGGACAGTTAACATTCCTGGAAAAAAAAAATGCTTCCAGAATCTCCTAAGTGGAAAAGATGCTAAAAGTTGTATTATTAGCATTCCTCTAGAAAACAAAGACCCAAATTTACAGAAAAACAAATTCTAGAAGTCAGGAAGTCTTTCTCCCTATCTCCACAGTCAGCAAGTAAAGTTAAATGCTACTATTCGTTCATTCATTCAAATTAACATGTATGGAGAACTGACTCTGAGTCTTTTAGCATTTAGGTGCTGGGGAAGATGGAATCATTTTTCTCTGGTCCTCTTAATAAGCACAACTAAAAATTCTGGATATATAGTAGTTTGCATTGAACAAAGTTTCATTGTAGTTGCAGATCTTATTTTCCAAGCCCAAACCGACATTGGCATTGATTTGCTGGGGAGAAGTAAAGAATCATTTAAAGTAAAGGATTATGTAAGTCCCCTTTGGTGACAAGCAGAGTGGTGGTATAAATAAGTATTGTATCCACAAATCTGGAGACAAAATGAAAGACCAAGACATCTCAATGATATTTGTCTTACTAAGACTACAAACATGTTAGGTATGTCTTGTAGGATTAGTATTCCTCTTTTATTGCTGCTGTCACCACCACTGGTCCTGTGTGTTTTTAATCTTGACCTCTCTATTGCAGGTTGCCACTTTCAAGCCTGTTAAATACTTTTATTTGTTTAGAGGTAACTGGGATAGACCATACGTTATTTAGATTCTTTTTATTTTCCCTCTTTCTCTTTATACACACATACACACACACACACACACAAACACACATCTACTTGATCAGGGGTCCTCAAACTTTTAAAACAGGGGGCCAGTTCACTGTCCCTCAGACCGTTGGAGGGGCGGACTATAGTTTAAAAAAAATTTTTATTTCCTTCCACCTTTCCCCCTCATTTTCTCATTTGTGTTAGTACAGTCTAGAGTTTTATATCATTTATAATTACAGTAAGTCCCCTACATAAGAACCTTCAAGTTGCAAAGATGAGAGCATGTATTTGCATGTCCAGTCACGGAAGTTAGTTTACGTGTCTGGCATACATTGTCACATGCAAATATTGTCTACAAGTGGTTGTGCTTTTGTGTACTTTACTGTACAGTACTATATAATTGTGTGAAAAGTCTTATTTGTGTGAAAAGTATTATAGACCTATTCAGTACAGTACTATATGGCCAATTGTGTTAGTTGGATACTTAGTCTAACTTTGCTGTACTTATGAACAAATTGGACTTACAAACATGCTCTAGGAACAGACCTTGCTAGTATGTAGGGGACTTACTGTATGTGTTATGAGTCTCTTTTGGCTGGCAGTACTATGTTTTAGAGACTTTTTTTTTCTAGGAAAAGCTCAGGTGGTATATTTTCTGATGTCTTGCATTTCTGAGAATGTCTTCTGTAACTTTCACATTTGATCAATAATTTTGAGTGTCATAACTCTTGGATCACAAACTTTGCCCTACAATACCCTGTCAATTTTAATACATTTGCTTAAATAAACAAATACTTGAGGACAGCACAGAGTTGGAGCAATGATATGATTCATTTCTGTACAGTGGATTTTTAAAAGTTCTCTTTTGCTACCTTACTCTGTGTCTTAACTCCTGATTATCCTCTTGAGTATACTTCTCTTTCCATTTATGATGGAAAAGTCTTCATAAGATCTGCTGGCTTTGCTCTGTTCACTTGCCTTTGTGGTAGGAGAGCTTTCCCCAGCTCGATACCTGACTAAATGTGGGATGACTGGGATGGTGCCTTGTCATGTTGTTGGATCCTCTCACATCCTGTTCCATGGATGGCTGCATTCTGTGATTCAATGACTCTGCTGCCTAAGGGAGCAGAGAGGGAACCAAGATGGTGGTTGCACTCTATAGTTTCTTTTCCATGATAATGAAATTGTTGAGTTAGGAGCCAACCTTCTGCTTCTAGGTTTTAATTCATCTTGGCCTATAGTTTAGGTTCAATGTTTCTCCAACTTGATTGCACAAGTAAAATCAGAATCTCAGGATAAAAAGACTCAGTTGTTAATATTTTTTAAAGGACTTAAATGACTCTACCATGCAGCTGGACTTGAGAATCACTGACTATGGGACAGCTGTGAATAGACTCTGAAGAGTTTCTGCAGCAGAAGCTTCATTGCATGCTAACTTTCTCCTTAGATCTCCCAGGGTAATTGCTTTTGTATGCTGTTGTTCAGTGGTGGTAAAGTGATGTTAAGTGGAATTCTCCCCATTTTAAAACTCATTTGCCTTTAGTATTATTTTATTCATATAATTTTTAACATTTTGCATGATTTGAGCACACCAATCCAGCCATCCTACATTGTATCTACTACCTGAGGCATTGTACCACTTTCTTCATAATGGACTTTGTGAATTGTTGCTTACAACACAACTAGCAGAAATATCTGTCTAGTTGATTGTACTTTTGCCTATTTTTTTTCATTGCTGATTCTGGGTTTTCCTACAATTTTATATTTCTTTGGGCATTTTAATTATCAGCTAAGAGGAAGAATGGTGCTATGCTTCATAATAATTATGATGATGGTGATTATAATTACTATGTAATGAGTACATAGTATTGTTAAATGTTATGGACAAACCATACATGAATTATTACAGTTAATCTTCACAACACTTTTGAGATATAGACAGGCTATATGCATTTTGTAGATGAGGCTGTAGTTGTCATCTTACCTAAAAATTTTTAGCTGAATTGTGAAAAATGATGAAAATCATTCCACTATGCGATAAGGTTAGGTAACAGTTTCAAGGGGGAAAGAAAGGAGTAGAAAGACGAGTTAATGGAAGACATTCTGCTATGACTAATTTAAGCCTCTCCAGGACCAGGGTCAACGAGAACCAAGACTGGTGCTTCAATTAGAAACTGCTCTCTAGATAAATATTATCTAGAATTAACTTTATTAGCCCAGTTGCCTTGATCCAGCCTTTATTCCCAGCATTCCTAGTGCCAGACCTAAATGATGAATTTGCAATGTGGTGCCCATGTAAACACTGAAATCTAATTCAGCAATTACCCATACCACGTGTGGGCTAGTTTGCTTGAGTGGTTGGTCCTCTACTCGCCTACACGATGCCTGGCCCTCCCATGGTTTCCGTTTGGGAAATGCAGCCTCATTTTGGGTGCTTGAAAGTTGACTAAGAGTCATTGTCTTCTCATCTTGTTTACTAGCTCTCTTCTGTGGGGCTGCATCCTACTTCACAGCTCCCTTGTCTCATCTCAAACAGACTTTTATTTTACCTGCTGAGAATGGCCCCTGCCTTATAATCTAGATGCTACCTCATTGCATTTTCTTTGATTGGACTCTGTTTGTTCATCGAGTTTTGCTGATACTGATTTTTCCTTTCTCCCACCCTCTTGGGTACATATACATGTGCTGCTGTTCCCTTCAGGAATGAAATGCACCTGCGGCTGGTCAGTTTCCCCAGTTTTCTGTTTAGGGCTACTACAAGCATGCACTCCTTTCCTCTGAAATAAGACACTCCATGTGCTATGCAGCCGGGAGGCAATTGCTTCTGACACTTATGTGCAACTGACTTGAGTTTCTCATGACTTTTTCAGCAAAGAGGTTCCCTTGATTCTCATGCCATTGGGATTCCTGGGGTCCTACCCTGATTTTTCTCCCTCACATAGAATCTCCCCTTCAGAACTGTGGTGACATAAGTTAAGAAAACTCCAAAATATTTATTTTGTCATTCAAGATGCTCTATCTTGAAAAGGAGAAATCTTAACCACAACGAAGGATCGCCTCTCTGGTTAAAGGCAGAAGAGCATAAAATCTCTAAGGACTGAAAAAGATTCACTCTACCTGGGCGCATCACAATAAAAAGATGTGTGATATATTTGTGTACTTAGAATGTTGGCCACAAGCATTTTTTAAAGTTTTATTTATTTATCTATTTTATTTTAAAGATGTGGGATGTAAGTCAAGTTTGGGTTCATAAGTGGTCTAGATACAGGTGAAGTTTGGGCCTCCCATTGACCCTCACTTCACTTGGGTAAAGATCAGACACACTTATTGATTTTATGTGGCCCCCACTCCCCCGCCTTCCCCTGGCAGTGTCCTGCTCCTGCTAATCTCTTTCTTGTGGTATTATGATAGATGTTCAGGGGGCTACACGTATTAAGCTATTATTCTTTTTAAGTCATTGTGTATCCATCCCCTGAATGTCGAAGGTTTTTGGTATGCTGATGAGCCCACTCTACTATTCCTCTGTCTTATCTCACCAGGAGGCTCTCACCCAGGTGTTCGAAAATGTCTATCTTTGAAATTTCAACAGCGTTCTCAATTTCAGAAAGACGGCACTTAGCTGGGGGAATTGATTGGAAGCTTTGAAGAAGAAGGTCAGATGGCTCAGGAATAGAGTGCCACAGCAGGGACAGTAATGAGAAAAAGAGTGTTTAGAAAGTTTATTTTGAGTCATTGGCTGACTTTATTCTCACGATGTGCAAAGATCCGCAGAGAAAAGAGCTTCCAGCTTGATAACTTGGGATGTCAGTTCTTCCAAAATACACTTGTCTTTTCAGGTGTTTGCTGAGACCTGGCATGAAAACAAGTCCCCACGCTGTGACAGGCAAGATGCAATCCAGCAACAAAGAATTTTTTTTTTTCCAGATGGATTCTAACAGAAAATTACCCTTGTCCTGCAGGCTTGGAGATGAGGGTCCTTGGGAATAAGGAGAGGAACCTAATTACATAAGGTCAGTCAGGGGTGTAATCTTTTTTAGTTTCTGTTTTTTGGCCTTGGTAGTTAAAAATAAGACTCCTAGTCATTCTTTCAAAAATCTTCTGGCCAATTCAACAGTTCCCCATTAATTATTTCTTTGTTCAGAACTTTCATTTGTCTCTTGATTTTTAAATGAGACAAATGTTTTCTATCGTAGAGACCAATGTGTTTTTAATCAAGGGATGCTGTGACTGATATAGTCTATATCTATGTTGAATAAGACTAGAAGGAAAAAGTATATTTATTCACTAATAGATATTGTAGGTTACTATCTAAGTAGAAAATCAACTTCTTCATGCTTTTTCACTTAAAAATTCTTGCAAAGAAATAAATCACTTTGAACTCCCAACACAAAGGGAAATTCCCTTCCACTCTTACTTCTCCTTGCTGCCCCCTAAACAAGTCTTTGTTCTTAGTATGAAGAATAGATATTCCTTTTGTGATTTCAAATAATCTGTATTGAACTAAAATTAGCTCAATAACACAGAAAAGAAGACATTGAGTGAGAAATTCAGCATCAAAGAGTAGATACAGGTAACATTTATTGAGTGCATGAAATATGCCAGGTCCAGTGCTCAGCTCTTTTTCTACAATAGGTTTTTAGTTCTCACAACAATTTTATAAAATATCATTATCCTCATTTTACAGATGAGGGCCATCGATATTAAGTAACTTGTTCAAGGTCACATGAACAATAAATGGCAGAGCTTTGTTTTATACTTGGAATCGTCTGATGTTAGAATCCCACCTTGTATCTACTATGCAATGCTTCCTCTTGTGTGGAATTACTTTATAAAAGTGGCAGAAATATGTATTCTATTCCTTTATTAAGGTAATCAGTCGAGCAGGCAGAGTATTTATTCAGTACCTACAGCCTTTGAGACCATCGCTGCATTCATCATCTATTGTGTTAAAACCTAAGCAAAAAGCAGAATATAAATTGTGGAGTTGCTAAATTTTAAGATGGCCTATAGCAATGAACTGAACTTTAGAGAACATTTGGTAGAATGAGCGCTGAATGTGGTATCAGAATATAGATGCTTCTTGACTTCTGATAGGGTTAGGGGCTGATAAGTTCATCAAAAGTCAAAACTATCATTACTTGAAAATGCATTTAAAACCCCATTGTCAGGCCAAAAAATTGTAAATCAAATAATCAATTCAAGGACTGTCTGTACATTAATATCAGAAATCAAACTCTAGGACTCACTAGGCATATAAAGTCCAAAAAATTACCAATCTTTTCAAGCTTCAGTTCCTTCACCTGCAAAATATTTTGCTTGTGTTTGTAACATATTTTGTTGCTGACAAAACATTTCTCTCTAATACATATTCTTATTTGAATCTCACCAGAACAAGGGGAAAAAGGGAATAATTATCCTAATTTTACAAATGAGAAAACAAGTTCAAAGAGGCCAAGATACTTGCCTAAAACCAAATGGATACTAAGTGGCAGAGAGGAGATGTTGATTCTAATGTAAAATCACATGTCCTATGTATTTCACATGGTTGTGAGAAGTTAGTAGTAACAAAGTATGTGAAAATAATTTACAGTCTATAAAATTTTATGAATATTATCATGGTAGTCAAATTTTAGCTATTTAGGGCAAATTATTGTTGGAAACCTAATTTGT
Source organism: Carlito syrichta (assembly GCF_000164805.1). Taxonomy (NCBI): domain Eukaryota; kingdom Metazoa; phylum Chordata; class Mammalia; order Primates; family Tarsiidae; genus Carlito; species Carlito syrichta. Next base: position 166,184 of record NW_007246153.1, on the reverse strand, counting down.
GGTGATGAATAAACTCTTTGGTACCCAGGATAGTTGTAGTGGTACAGAACAGAAGAGAACTTTTCTTCGTTCAAACATCTGTGCAACAAAACCCAGTGGTTATGGGGCATATAGAATGCCTTATAGACCATTTTCTATGAAAGAAGGAAAAGTCATTTTCTTAAAAGGAAACATCCTGTACAAGTAAAAACTCTACCTTATGCATAATGTCTCTGGAAGTCCCACAAGACCTCAGGCTCTTGGAGGTGACAGAGAAATATGGACCCTATCTTTTCAGGCATTTGAAAAAGGAACCATGTCATTCTGACACTGAGGTGCCTGAAGTTTGTGTCAGGGACTTTTCAACTAATAATATTAGATCCCAACTACACGTTTGGATCTACAGTGAGCCAGGGGAACCTGTCTTGATTTCCCTGGCACTCTCAGTGATCTCTCCTCCTCTGATATCCTAGGAGCTCTGTCCCATTTGAAACATGAAGAAAAATAACCAAGACCCACTTGGGTATAAAATGGGGGGGCGGAGAGAGAGAGAGAGAGAGAGAGAGAGAGAGAGAGAGAGAGAGAGAGAGAGAGAGAGGGAAGGAAAGGAAAGGGAGGGAAAGGAAAGGGAAGAGAAAAGAAAGAAAGAAGCAATTAAGGGAGAGAAAATGAACACATGTAGGTTCTAATCAGATGTGGAGAGGGACACAGGACTGTAGCAGAGACGAAAAAGAAGCAAGTGTGTGTTTACTAATTGTCTGCCAATTCTATGGGTGGATGATAATTGTGATGACAAACAAGGAACAAACTAGAGTACTGACTGAGGGCACTAGAGGAACCAGAAATACAATAGGTGTTGGGGAAAACTCTAGGATGTACTAGGATTTGTCTAGACCAGGGTTTCTCAGTCTTGGCATTTATCAGTATTTTCGGCTGGATAATTCTTTGTTGTGGGGCTGTTTTGTGCATTTTTGCATGTCTGCATTCATCCATGTCCTCTACCCACTAGATGCCAGCAGCATCTCCCTCCAAGTCGTGGTAACCAAAAATGTCTCCAGACTTTGTCAAACATCCCCTGGCAGGGAAAGGAGAGAACTGGCAAAGCAAAATCACCCCTGGTTGAGAATCACTGGTTTAAACTTTTGATATGAGGACATGCTGAGTTAGGAAAAAATTTGCAGAATCAATATAGGATATAGTAGATCAGGAACAGTAATCATCATTTTCAGTAATGAGGATGCGGATGATTTATTTTTTCTTTAGTTTACTTCTCCATAGCTTTAAAAAATGAAGAACATGCATTACTTGTGGTACCAGAAAAAAAGAACTAATAATGATTCCCTTAAACGTAAAAGTACTGAGTTAAATATACTGATTAATTTAACAGGTGCTTTGGTAAGCAAAGGTACATTCTGAGAAAATAGGGACTCGTGGTGTGCTAATAAGATAAAACAGAGGCCGGGCTCAGTGGCTCAGCCTATAATCCCAGCACTTTGAGAGGCCGACGAGAGTGGATTGTCTGAGCCTGAGGGTTCAAGACCAGCCTGGGCAACTTGTTGAGACCTCGTCTCTACAATAAATAAAAAATTAGGCAGGTGTGGTAGCACACTCCTGTAGTTCCAGTTACTTGGAAGGGTGAGGTGGAAGGATTGCCTGAGCCCAGCAGGTCCACACTGGGGTGGCCGTGAGCGTGCCACTGCACTCCAGCCTGGGTGACAGAATGAGACTCCAACTCAAAAAAAGATAAAACAGAGAAGAAAATCAGATTAGATCAGGGAAAGCAGAGTATTCACCAAAACAAACAAGCAAAAACAAAACAAAACATCCCCCCCCCAAAAAAAAACAATGAAAGGGGAAGAGAACAAAAAAAATGAAGCTTTTCAGTATTAAAGACTCCCTTTATTTGTTCGGAGGCATGAGACTGAACTCCCAGCACTGAATGGTGATATTTGAATGTCTATCTCATGCAAATATATATATTTTTTTGAGTTGGAGTCTCACTCTGTCACCCAGACTGGAGTGCAGTAGCTTCTCCTGGCCACCACAGCCTTGACCTGCTGGGCTCCAGTGATCCTTCTGCCTCAGCCTTCCAAGTAGCTGGAAATACAGGCGCGCGCTATGACGCCCAGCTAATTTTTGATTTATTGTAGAGATGAGGTCTCGGCAAGTTGCCCAGGCGAGTCTTGAACCCGCGGACTCAGGCAATACAATCACCTCGGCCTCCCAAAGCACGGGATTACAGGCTGAGCCACCGAGCCTGGCCTGCAAGTATGTTAAGGGAAGTAAATGTTATCAAATATGAGTGACGGTCCATGCTGGATAATGTCTCTAAATCTTTATATCTGTACTCTCTTTTTTGCGTATCATTCACAAGTATCGCAGAGTTTGCTAGGCTGTTGTCATACCAATTATGTCCTGAGTGGGGATTGCCTTAACTAGAAAAACCTCTAAGATCACAAGAAGGGAAGAAATTCACAAGGATTAAGCACTTCACTAGTGACAGTGATTTTCCCAGGATACAAACTTCTTTCCTTCATTTCTATCAAGATTTCTACTGTAGCAAGATTAAAGCCTTTGAAGGCAAAATGTGGCTCCCTCAGACAGGGGACTACTACTACGCCTTGGATTATTTTATTTAGAGAATCACTTTTAATATGTAATTGTTGCTAGGTTTTTTTTTTTTTTTTTTTTGCTTCTTCCAACAGATATTTTCTCCACAGATATTTTTTGAACTCCTCCCCGCCTTTCTGAACCAGGGCACTCTGCTAGTATTTATAGAGTTCCCACTTAGGTCCTTTACTTGAGGCAGACCTGTCTTGAAAGTATCTTAAACCCTCAATGTATTTTATATCTTATCTTCTGTCTTAATCAGATGAAGGTGCAGGTAGAAGGACGGTGAAAGGAGTCATATTGAGTCATTAGAGGAGATACTAAGAACATCAGAACATGACTGCTATGCTGGAGAAATTTTAACTGACACTAACAACACTGAGTCTCCATCCCTCTTAAAAAGTTTTAAAATGAGCTGGGCTCGGTGGCTCAGCCTGTAATCCCGCGCCTTTGGGAGGCTGAGGTGAGTGGAT
>NW_007246153.1:143658-162983 GCF_000164805.1 Carlito syrichta | reverse complement strand
GTGGCCAGGAGCGGCCACTGCACTCCAGTCTGGGCGACTGAGTGAGACTCCAACTCAAAAACAAACAAACAAACAAAAACAACAACAACAACAGCAAAAGTTTTAGAATGATGTAGTATGAATCCATGAGAGTGATGGCCACAGTCGACTCCAGTAACTAGACAAAACCATTAACATTTCCATGAGAACCACCCAGTTTGCTGAGCAGGAGGCTGGAGTCCATAGAAAGAAACTTGGAGATGGTTCTAATCCATCAGAGCTGGCACTGGACCAGGGACTTCTGAGTCACTAGTGTATCACATAGCGGGCACTGACATGGGCTTTGGAACGAGATAGACTTGAAATTCATTTTAGGCTCCATCACTCCCTATCTGTACAGCTTTGAAGAAGTTTTTTGAACATTTCTAAACCTGTGTCCTCATTTGTAAGAAGAGTCATAATGGTATTAATCACCAGTAGGGTACTGGTAAATGTCCAACGGTCAACTCTCTGGAGAAAAAAGAAGAAGCCCTGAATTGTTGCACATGCTAATTTTTCTTTTTCTTTTTCTTTTTTTGAGTTGGAATCTTACTCTGTCACCCAGATTGGAGTGCAGTGGCCGCTTCCGGCCACTGCAGCCTTAACCTGCTGGGGTCTGGCGATCCTTCCAAGTAGCTGGAACTACAGGTGCATGCTACCACGCCCAGCTAATTTTTTGATTTATTGTAGAGATGAGGTCTCACCAAGTTGCCCAGGCGGGTCTCGAACCCGCAGCTCAGGCAATCCACTCACCTCAGCCTCCCAAGGTGCGGGATTACAGGCTGAGCCACCGAGCCCGGCTTATGCTAATTTTTCTCATGTAAATGGTCCCACCATGGCTGGTGTCAAGCTATCGGGTTGACTTCATTGACTGTGGACCTGGGAAGAGATGCAAACCCCAAAGAGGGGCTCTTATAAGCCGGTACAAGATGGCTTCAATAGACCAACTACCTTTGACAGAAGGTGCTGGGGAGCTGAGTAGTTATGTGGGTAAAGTGGTTAGCATGGTGTCTGTCAAATAGCAGGTGCCAGTAATGCTTGTGGGTGCCTCTTGAAGCTTCTAACTTTTGGCAGAGTGACTTTTCCTGCAGTATCAGACTGCTTTTCTATGATGCTGCATTCTGCCTGTGAGTCATGTCTGCAGTGGAAATGGGCTGGATTGATTAATACAAGCGCAGCATTGCTTGTCCCTAGACGCTGCCTGCGCCCACTTAATGCATTCCTGGTGCTTTGAAATCACAGTTACAATCATTTATCAAAGTCAGGCTGCCTGAGAGTTTTCTCCCCACTTGAGTGGCATCAAGCTATTCTTTATCTCCTACACTACAAGGTCAGCCTCTGGGTCTACTCTCATCTCGAAGGGTTTCAATAGTCATTGGTAAGAAGCATCCATTCCACTTTCAAATGATTCTTCAAATTTCTGCAACCATTGCCTCCTGTGGCCAGAGGAAGCATGCACAGAAGCCTGAACATGCTTGTGTATTTCTGGAAGGTCTGTATTTACAGTAATATGGTACTTCTCTCTTGGCTAAGAGGCTATCTCTTCTAATTGGAACTCAAATTATGATTCGGAATCTTTCCCAAGTATTCACTCTAGTGGAGACAGTCTAAGACCTTCTGGTTCTTTGTTCTCTGAATCATAATATGTTTACAAAAATTAAAATGCATTTAACTCTTAGTGAAGGTTATGAAGCAAAATCAGATTTGTCCATCTTTGCTTCTATTTCTCATTTCATCCCCCCATGCCTTTTTAGAATACTGTCCTTTTCATAGAAGATGAGCAAAATGATAAAGCTGATTTTCCACTGTCATTCTTGCTGAATCTTTCTTATTATTATTTCCAAGCTTCTATCTGCTAAATGACAAAGAATAGTTCTGAGTTAACCAAAGAAAGATATTTCTGCTGACCTTAGCTCCCAATATGTAATTCCTTTTAAATCACACAATTTACATTATTGGAAATATTAATATATGTACCTCACAAAGGTCCTGAGAAGTGAGACTTATAGACAATAACAAGCATTGTGTCGGGGATAGACAGAGAGGTAGAAGGGTGTTTTTAGATGAGAGAGAGGGATTTTGGAGTCCTAACATTGTACAATGTAGGCATTATATCACTGTAACAAAATAAGCATTTCTAATGCCAGTGAAGGTAACAATTCAACCCAGATAATTACTTCTAAAACACTCAAACTTTTAAGTTTAAATCATTAGGTCTTTAGCTTCCTCAATATGTAGGGCTTGAATTGTACCCCACAACTTTAAAATAAAAAAAGTAAAACGAAAATATGCAGGGCTTAATGAACCATGGCTCATGAGAGACATATGTAGAAAGAAAGAACTGTGTTTCGCTGAAACTCTTTCTCAAACTCTGAACCTAATAAGATTATGTGCCATGTTTCCCTAGACAAAACAGAACAATTTGAGCAAACCACCAAATGCCAAGTGTGTAGCAATTTCTATGAGACTAGGCGAATTAGCTACAGAAGTATTCCATGTACATACTATCTTTTCTGGAGCTTCAGATTCTTCCCAGTACAGGGGTACCTTGGAGATATTGTGGGTTCAGTTCCAGACTACCCCAGTAAAGCTAATATCACAATATAGTCAATGACTGTTTTTTTCTGATTTCCCACTGCATTTAAAAGTTATGTTTACACAATACTGTAGTCTATTCAATGTGCAATAGCATTATTTCTAAAAAAAAAATCAATGTGCAGGGCTTAATTAAAAATATCACTAAAAAGTGTTAATGCTCATCTGAGTCTTCAGTAAGTGTTAATCTTTTTGTTGATGGAGAGTCTTGCCTCAATGGTGTTGACTGCTGACTGATTAAAGCAGTGGTTGCTAAAGATAGGGAAGGCTGTGGCAATTTATTAAAATAAGACAGCAATGAAGCTTGCCACACCAATGGATTCTTCCTTTCGTAAAATATTTATCAACAGCATGCAATGCTTTTGATAACATTTTATTCACAGTAGAACTTCCTTCAAAATTGAAGTCAATCCTCTTAAACTCTCCTGCTGATATGTTAGCTAAATTTATGAAATATTCTGATTTCTTTGTTGTCATTTGAACAATGGTCACAGCATCTTCACCAGGAATAAATTCTATCACAAGCAACCACTTTTTTTGCTCATCCATAAGAAGCAACGCCTCATCCATTTGAGCTTTGTCATGAGATTGTAGCAATTCAATCACATCATTAGGCTTCACTTTATTCTAGTTCTTTTGCTATTTCCACCACATCTACAGTTACTTCTTCCACTGAAGTTTTGAACTCCTCAAAGTCACCCATGCAAATTACAATCAACTTCTTCCAAATGACTATTGATGTTGGTATTTTGACCCCCTCTTATTAATCAGCAATGTTCTTAATGGCATCTGGAATGGTGAATCCTTTCCAGAAGGTTTTCTATTGAATTTGCCTAGATCAATCTGAGAAATCACGATCTATGGCAGCTATAGCCTTACACAATGTATTTCTTGACCAAAATGTATTTCTTGTACAAAATGTATTTCTGAATAATAAGACTTGAAAGTTGAAATGAGTCCTTGACCCTTGAGCAGCAAAAAGGGTGTTGTGTTACCAGGCATGAAAACAATATTAATTTTCTTGTACCTTTTCATCACAGCTCTTGGTTCACTGTCAATAAGCAGTAATATTTTGAAAGAAATCTTTTCTTCTAAGTAGTAGGTCTTAACAGTGGGCTTAAATATTCAGTAAACCATGCTGTCAACAGATGTGCTGACAACTAGGCTTTGCTGTTTCACTTCTAGAGCACAAAGTAGATTTAGCATCATTCTTAAGGACCCTAGGATTTTGGAATGGTCAGTGAGTATTGGTTTCAAGTTGCCAGCTGCCTTAGTCCCTAACAAGAGTCAGCCTGTCCTTTGAAGCTTTAAAAACAGGCAGTGACTTTTCCTCTCTAGTGATAAAAGTCCTAGATAACATCATCTTCCAATAGAAGGCTATTCTCTGGACTTGAAAATCTGTTGTTTAGTGCAGTGACCTTCATCAATGATCTTAGATCTTCTGATTAACTTACTGCCACTTTTACATCAACACTTGCTGTTTCACTTTCCACTTTTATGTTACGGAGATAACTTTTTTCCTTAAACCACATGTTCCAACCTCTGTGGGCTTCCAATTTCTTTTCTGCAACTTCCTCACTTCTCTCGACCTTTATAGAATTGCAAAGAGTAGGGTCTTTCTCTGGATTAGGCTTTGGCTTACTGGAAAATTGGGACTGGTTTGGTCTTCCATCCAGACCCCTAAAAGTTCTCCATATCATCAATAAGTAGTACTTTTTTTTTTTTTTTTTTTTTGAGTTGGAGTCTCACTCGGTCGCTCAGACTGGAGTGCAGTGGCCGCTCCTGGCCACCGCAGCCTCGCCTGCTGGGCCCGGCGAACCTTCCGCCTCAGCCTTCCAAGTAGCTGGAATTACAGGCATTCGCTACCACGCCCGCCTGCTTTTTAAAATTTTATTTATTGTAGAGATGAGGTCTCGCTGCCCAGGTGGGCCTCGAACCCGCGGGCTCAGGCAATCCACTCACCTCAGCCTCCCAACGGCGTGGGATTACAGGCTGAGCCACCGAGCCCGGTTTAATAAGTAGTACTTTTAATTTCCTTTGCATTCACAACTTAGCTAATTGTCTGGTGCAAGAGGCCTAGTTATGGGCCTATCTCAGCTTTCAATATGCCTTCCCCATTAAGCTTAATTGTTTCTAGCTTTTGATTTAAAATGAAGAGCATGCAACACTTTCTTTCACTTGAACACTTAGAAGTCACTGTAGGGTAATTAATTGGCCTAACTGTGACCCTTTTCTGTCTCAGGAAATAGGGAGGTCTGAAGAAAGGGAATGAGTTAAGGGAACGATCCATTGGTGGAGTCAGAACACACAAATATATCCATTTAATTTGCCATCTCGTATAGACATGGTTCATGGCACCCTGAAAAATTATAATAATAACATCAGTGATCACAGATTACCTTAACACCTAGAATAATAATGAAAATTTTAAATATTGCAAGAAGTACCAAATGTGACAGAGAGACATGAAGTGAGCACAGGCTGTTGGAAAAATGGCACTGATAGATTGGATGGACTCACAGTTTCCCAAAACTTCAATTTGTACAAAATGCAAAACACAATAAAGCAAAGCACAGTAAAACAAGATTTGTCTGTAAATAGAACCTCACGCTTTGTAAATGTATGTTAGTGTCACTAGTTTCTGTTGGCTTTTTATATTACTGGATTTGCATATTTTGCTTGGACTGTTTGTACTTTAGACACACTATTTCTTTGTATTTTTTGTTCCTTCAGTGTCTCTCACTTGACTCAGAAGAGAGGAGGCATTTACATTTGCATACTTAGTGGAGGTTTTGTTGAATCACTTTTAATGGGGGCTATTTCTGCATGCGTGTAGATTTCTCACATGGACGCCTTCACTTGGTGAACCAATCTATCACCCAATGGTATTGATTGAGCACTTTCGTTTACAAGACAGAAGGCTGCAGTTGGTTGCAAGAACAATAATGCATTATATATCTGTCAGAGGCCTTTCTGGCAAAGGAAAGCTCTGAGCACACAATCTTATTTTATTCTCTCTGAGGGATATTAATGGAAAATAGATTCCATTCCATCTCTACATCTATTCACACAAGCCCAAAGATAGTTCATGACTTGCTCAAGGTCATGCAGAGAGTGAGAAGGAAAAACTGACGTCTTATGTCATGATCAAAGAGATAAATTAAATAGTCACAGGGAACTTTCAAGTCGCCAGCTAATGTAATATCTAGGATCTCCTTTATGCATATTCTTAAGAGTTTGTTTCAGCAAAAACAATTTGTGCAGGAGGTAATCTGATTATTGACACTATCAATCTTCAGAACGCAGGGTCAGCATTGACTTTCCACTTGACCATTCTCAACAGCTGGGCAAAGTAAGCATAATCACAAGCAGATTTCAACTGTTCCCATTGTTCAATTTGTGCTTACCTGCAGGGGTTCTTCAAATACAACAAGCTGCTGTCTCAGAATCACTCAAGCATATCATACATTTTCACCTCTGAAAGTTGAGATCTTCTGATTAGGACTTGACAAGAACAAGACTTTGACCTTTAATCCGCTGGTGGGAAAATATGTGTTTGCATTTATTTTTAAAATGCTGAAGTAGAGGCTGAATTGACAGGAGCCACTGACCTTGAGAAAGTGTTGGGATCTTATTACTAGAAAAACTTAAAATTTTTATAGTCACTCATGAAGTACAGTTATGTGTCAATTAATGACAGGGACATATTCTGAGACATATGTTGCTAGGTGATTTTGTCATTGGGTAAATATCACAGAGTATATTTACACAAATCTAAATGTTATAGATTATTACACACTACACATCTAGGCTATATGGTATAGCCTATTGTGCCCAGGGTACAAACCTGTAGTACATGTTACTGTACTGAATACCATAGATAAATTGTAATGCAATGGTATTTGTATCTCTTAGAATAGAAAAGGTACAGTAAAAATAATGTGTGAAAGATAAAAAATGGTACACCTGTATACGGCACTTACCATACATGGAACTTACAGGATTGGAAGTTGCTCTGGGTGAGTTAGAGTGGTAAGTGAATGTGAAAGCCTAGGGCATTGCTGTATGCTACCATAGATTTTATAAACAGTGTACACCTAGGATACATACATTTATAAAAATACTTATTTCTTTAACAATAAATTAACCTTAGCTTACTGAAATTTTTTTGCTTTATACTTCTTTTGTTTAACTTTTTGACTCTTCTTAAATCAGCACTTAGCTTAAAACACAAACATATTTACAACTGTACAAAACTATTTTTATTCCGTAAGTTTTTCTCTATTTTTAGAATTTTTTTTTTTCCTTTCTAAACTATTGGCAGTGTACAGTGAGTTTGTTTATACCAGCATCACCTTAAACACATGAGTAATGTATTGCACTGTGATGTCAGGGCAGCTTTGATGTCACAACAGCTATTTCACTAGGCTATAGGAAATTTTTAGCTCCATTATGATCTTATGGGTTCATCGTTGTACATGTGGTTTGCTGTCGACTGAAATGTCATCATGTAATGTATGGCTGTAAATAGCTTCAGATGGTTTCCAAAAGAGGAGACGTTAAATCATGTATGTGTGTGTATGTATAACATACCAAAATATTGAAGTCATAACTCATAGATACCAATTTAATTATTTATTTTGAAGAATAATTGTTAGTTACCAGCTTATGTGTGGTGAGATGGAGAGAGATGGGGTTATTAGCCATCTCACTGTGAGTCATATTTTTCAGCTTCCTTGTGTGACTGATGATGACCTTTGATTGATGACATATTTTCCTTTTTGGGTCCTGCATATGTTTGTATTATAAATATTTGTTACTTTTGTTTTGTCATGCAGTTAAGTTACCCGGAAACAGTTCCATCCTTTGGAGTCTTGCTTTAAAGTTTGGCTAACTGGAATCCGAATAGCAATATTTCCCACTACTGAGAAAATACAATTCTGAGTATTTCGTCCAATGCTCCATGGAACGTAAGGTTTTCAAGTCTGTCTGATGACAACAGAAACTATCCCCAGACCCGTATGACCACTGGATACTGCTTTGTCTAATCCTTCTGGTGGTTCTTTCTCCCGGTCAGAGGCAATTTCCTCATATGCATGCATGTGCTTAATTCAAGCAGGACCCTCTGTAGATCTGTGAGTCTCTCTTGGTGCTGTGTCGGCTCTTTGGCAGTATGTTCTGAGACGTCTAGTTAGTTGCCTTGCTCTTCTGAGGTTTAGTTCTGTCTTTTAAACTCAAGAAGTCTGTGGTCCCCTGTATGAATTCCTTCTCCCTGCACAGCAGCCTGGAGATTCTGAAGGCAGCGAACTGGGACAATCACAGGTCCCTTCTCATTTGTTTTCCTTCTTTCAGAAATCATTGTCTTTTGTTGCCTGATGTACAGTGTCTTGAAACTGTCATTTTTTATATTTTGTCTGTGTGTGTGTATGTATGTGTGTGTGTGTGTGTGTGTGTGTGTGCTCCTTCTGGTGCGAAAGTAAATATGGTCCCTGTTATCACATCTTGGCCAGAAGCAGGAATGTTGATTATATGAGCAATAAAAACTAGAATCAATAAATCAAGTACAGCCATTGTCAAAAGCAACATCAAGAGCGTCTGGGTCAAAAGGAATGTTATTTTATAATAGCTACTAGCTACTTGTAGCAGCCAGATCAGATATGGTAATGAGTTGAGACAAAGGAATAAATATTCAGATGCTTGAGTGGTAGCTCAAAAAATAAAGTCTACATAATATTTCTACACCTACATTTTTTTTTTCTTAAAGTGGCAGTACTCTTGAGTTGCCAACCAAAATTTATCATCCATCTATTTAAATATTAAAATGGTACAATATTTTTGGCCAAATACCAATATCTGGCATAAGAGTTCATTTTCTTTATCATTACAATAAGACATCCAATTTAGGGAAATGATTCTTCTTGTATCTGGTCCAGGAAAATAGCAAATCCCTGTATAGCATTTTTGCTTTTAACATAGAAGACTGCCAATAAGGAGCTTGTGAGAGATTCTTATAGGTTTCCTTTACTCTTTCTAGGATTTGATCCTTACTCACCAGTTGAGAGTCTTTACCAATGTCGTTTCACTTCAGTTTTGTCAGTGTTTGCTTCATGTATTTTGATGTTCTGTTGTTTAGTGCAAACACTTAAAATTGCTATGTGGATTGACCCTTTTGTTATTATATAATGCTTCTCTTTGTGTCTGGTAATTTTCTTTGCCCTACAGTTTACTTTATCTACTGTTAATATAGCCTTTCTTTTTTTTTTTTTTATTTTTTTGAGTTGGAGTCTCACTCGGTTGCCCAGACTGGAGTGCAGTGGCCGCTCCCGGCCACCGCAGCCTCGCCTGCTGGGCTCCGGCAATCCTTCCGCCTCAGCCTTCCGAGTAGCTGGAATTACAGGCATGCGTTACCATGCCCGTCTGATTTTATAAATTTTATTTATTGTATAGATGAGGTCTCGCTGCCGGCGGGTCTCGAACCCGCAGGCTCAGGCAATCCACTCACCTCAGCCTCCCAAAGGCACAGGATTACAGGCTGAGCCACCGAGCCTGGCAATATAGCCTTTCTTACTTTCCTTTCATTAACACTTGCACGTTATATCTTTCTACACTCTTAAACTTTCAGCCTATATATGCCATGATGCTTGAAGTGAGTTTCTTGTAGACAACATATAATTGAAGCATACTTTTTAATATACTCTGACAATCTCTGTCTTTTAACTGGTGCATTTAGACCATTTACATTAATTATTGACATGTAAGACTTATGATTACCATTTTATTATTTGTTTTCTGTGTGTTTTCTCTACTTCATATTTATCTGATCCACTTTTCTTGACTGCCTTTGAGTTTCTTGAATGTTTTTCTTATAATCTACTTTCATTTATTAAGTTTTAAAAATATATCTTTGTATAGTTTTGTTAGTGGTTGCTCTAGATATTACAATATACATAAGTAACCTGTCAGTCTACTTGTAATAAAGTTTTACCACTTTGAATAAAGTATAGAGACCATACTTTCATTTACATACTTTTGCCCTCCTCACTTTTAAAATATAGTTGCCTTAGGCATTTTCTCTATATACAATGAACACCACACTGAATGGCATTAATATGTTTTTCAACCATTGGAGATGGTTTTAACACCTCAGGGGGATAAGAGGAAACTATTGATTTACCCCTATTTTTACTCATTTAATTTCTATTTCTCCCTTTTTGAATTTCCAAGCCTCTTTCTATTATACCTCAACTTAAAAAAAAAAAAGATAATTTTCTTTAGTCCCTCTTTTAGGGTGAGCTTGCTGACAACAAACTCTCTTAGTTTTCTTTTAACTGTGAAAGTCTTCATTTTCCCTTCATTGCTGAAGAATATTTTTGCTAGATATAGAATTCAAAGTTAGCAATTCTTTTCATTTAGCATTTGAAGAATGTTGTGCCAGTTTCTTCTAGCTTCATGGCTTCACCTTAAAAATTTATAGCCGCATCAGTGTTCTCCAGTATGTGCTGATTTTTTAATAATTACTTCAAAGGTATTTCTTTGTCTTTATTTCTAGAAGTTTGATTTTGTGTCTTGGTGTGAATTTCTTTGGGTGAAGACTGTTTGGGATCTTCTCAATTTCTTGAATTTATAAGTTTAGATTTTTCACACATTTTGGAAATTTAACCATTTAATTTCTGTGAATATTTTTAATCTTCACACTTTTCTCCTGTTACTTTCAACTCTGATGACATAAACATTAACTCTTTGGACATTGTCTCACAGGTCTCTGAGACTGTGCATATTTATTTTCAGTCTGTTTTCTTTCTGTTGCTCTAATTGGTCTATTGATCTGTTGATCTACTGATCTGTCCTTAAACTGTGATTCTTTACTTTGCCGTTTCTACCCTACTATTTAATCTATCTAGTGAATTTAAAAAAATTATTTCAGGACTGGGCATGGTGGCTCATACCTGTAATCCCAGCACAGGTAGAGAGGCCAAGGCCATGAATTTGAGCACAGGTAGAGAATCACTTCAGCCCATGAATTTGAGACCAACCTGGACAACATATCAAGACCTCATCGCAACAATAAATAAATAAATAAATAAATAAATAATATTTCAGTTGGAAATATAATTATTTTTAAGTCTATAATGTCTATTTGGTTCTTTTTATAACTTCTGTTTTTTTGGTCAAAATTTTCTCCTTTTTAATTTGTTTCAAGAGACTTTATAATTGCCTGTTGAATTATTTTTACAATGCTTGCTTTAAAATCCTTGTCACATAATTCCATCATCTCAGTTATCTCAGTATTGATATCTGTTCACTGTCTTTTCTCATTTCAATTGTGATTTCCTAATCCTTAGTTTTTTGTGTTTTCTATTTTAGACAAAAGTTATCCTGTTTTAGGTTTAGAACACACATCCTGTTCTGCCTTTGTGGGATGTAATACCAATAGCACTTTAGTTTTCAAAGCTCTTGCAGTTCTAATTGGTTTGGCTTCACTTTTGAGCTCCTTAGAAGCTATCTTGAAAATCTTGGTGGAATTCCACGCTATAGTTCAGTTCTCCAACCTTTGACGTGTTGATTCTGGTGAGTTGCATGTTCAACTTCTCCAGGCCTTCCTATGCAGGTTTTAGGACTCCCTTTCTCCAATTCTCTCTTCTGCAAAATCCTTCCCCAACTCTTTATTTTGGAGAGTGATGAGTGCGCCCTACTACCCTTGGGCAGGAGAGTCCACACTCTCCTGTCTGTCTCCAACAAGAAATTAGTAAAGAAGGAGAGTGCTACCCTGTGTCACCTGCAGCTGCTAGGTGGGGAGCAAGATATCAAATTCTCTGTCCGGTTTCTACTGGCACCACCAACAGGAGAGAAAAGTACTTATGCTTCCCGACCTGCTGCCACCAAGGTTGAGAATTCCCACTCAGTCTGTTTTAAGTGCTGCAGCCATGGGCACAGGAGGTCATTCATGGTGCTTGGCTAGCATGGAACTAGTATTGTTTAAGAGCTTTCTGTCAGCCAGGCTCGGTGGCTCAGCCTGTAATCCTGCACCTTGGGAGGCTGAGTTGAGCGGATTGCCTGAGCACGCGGGTTCGAGACCCACCTGGGCAACTTGGCGAGACCTCATCTCTACAATAAATCAAAAAATCAGCCGGGCATGGTAGCATGCGCCTGTGGCTCTGGTTACTCGGAAGACTGAGGCAGAAGGATCGCCGGAGCCCAGCAGGTCGAGGCTGCGGTGGCTGGGAGCGGCCACTGCACTCCAGTCTGGGCGACAGAGTGAGACTCAAAAAAAAAAAAAAGATTTCTGTCCTGTGGGGTTGCTCCCTTCCCCAGTCTTTGGCTAAATATTTTTGGAGCTCCTCCTCCTCTTCTTTCTCCTTCTTCTCCTCTTCTTCTCCCTCCTCCTCCTTCTTGTGTCTATGCCTGTTGGAATGGAATAATTCCTCTCCTGCACCCAGACTGAGATATATGACAGACTAAAAGCAAACAAACAAACCCTCAAGGAACTCATTACCATAGTCTTCCTTAAATCCTGAGGTCCCTAACCAATCTGTCTTCCTTTTCCTCCCTTTCAGAGTCTTTTTATGATTGCTGATTATTTTCAGAATGTTTTGTTGCATTTGGAAGAGAGGAGCAGAAAGAAATGAGTCTACACTTCTTCCCCCCGAAAAGTGGGAACTTCATCAAAATCTTTTAACATTTACATTGAGAGTATAACCCTTGGCTTTTCTCTATTCTTGGCTCAGATTGATGGTTTAACAACTCATTTAATGGTTTAGCCTGAGAAGACAATTTCCAATTTAATTCAACAAACAGCTATTATGTATCGTGTGTGTGTGTGTGTGTGTGTGTGTGTGTGTGTGTGTGTGTGTGTGTGTGTGTGTCGCGCATGCCAGGCACTTGCAAGGTTCTGGGATTTGAACATTTAGAGGAAAAACAACCTCATTTTTCTGCCAGGGAGACAGACATGGCAACAAATAACCCTGGGTCACTGAGGTTGAGTGTTAGTTGAAGCTTGTTTAAAATGTGACAAGAAAATAGATGTGGGAGCAGGTAATAGTGCCTGGTCAGGAAATCAGGGAGCCAGAGAGAAATCCAAAGTGAGGATATGATGTGGGCATTGATAGAGATGTAAGAATTTGTCTGACAGTAACACTGGGGTGTAGTATTCTGGGCAGGGAATAAACATGAGCAAAAATTTAGAATGTAACAGTGTCTGGCAGTGTGAAAAATGTTGAGTATCTGATTTCCCCAAAGTAAAGGGCTCATGGAGTTAGATCTGCTCAAGTTTAGGGGGTCTGAGTAGATTGCAATGGGCCTTTGATGCCATGCTAAGAGAATGGAAGATGTTTCATAGGATATGGGAGTCACTTTTCGTTGGAAACTTAACAGGGTCACAGGAGCATTTTAGAAAGATTCTGATTTCATTGTGGAGATACACGATTGGAGATGAAACAGGAGGAGTAGAGACCAGAAATTCATTAAAAAATATAAACAATTATTTAAATAGATGTTATACAGACATAAGGTAAAAATTTAATGTGGAAAGTATACAATGAAAAGTGCCTCTTCCCTGCTCCCAGTTAATCCCTAATCTCTCTCCCAAAGAACGTCCATAATCAAGTTTGTTGTATATAAACCCAGAACCATTTTTATGAATATAGTAGGTCATACACACATGTACACACACAACCCATCCTCATTCTCCTGAATTCACATTCTTTTAATCATCTTCCCTCCCTCCTTCCTTCTTTCTTTCCTTTCTGCTTCCTGCTGCAGAGATTTCAATTTGTCATTCTGCTCAGTCTGTTCCCTCAGACATACTGTCATCATTAGTGCTCTTTATAGTGGACCTCTTTAAATGTGTCTCCTGTCACCATGAAGTGCCTGAGCCCATTTCCTTCCCTCACTACAGGCTCCAAGGTCTTTGATACATGGCCTTGAATTTGTAGGCACCATTGTCAAATATCAGTGTAGCTTTGCCCGTGTCTTCAATTTGCATAAAAATACCAGTCAGTTTCTCTTTCTTACAAGAGACTACATGCTGTGCTGTTCATACATCTGGTTTGCTTCTTTTAATCGTTGCGTTGAGTTGAACTCTACAGAAGACATCCACCATCATTTATTTAGTGATGAGCACTCAGCTTATCTTCAGCTCCACACTATAATAAGCAACACTGCAGTAATTCTTCTCATTTCAGTGTCTTTATGGATCTGTATGAGAATTTCTCTGGGAATGTCAGGTTGTTCATGTTGACACAAACTCAATTTCACAAAGATTGACAGACCATTTTCCCAAAAGGCTGCTCCAGTTTACTCTCTTCCTCATGGCACACAAGATTCCTGCCTCAATACTCCTTGCCAACATTTGCTGTTATGCTTGTATAATGGACCTAGAGGGTTATTTTATGTTTCTCTGATTACTAGAAAATGTGAACATTTCTTTCCATTTTGCCAAAGCCCTAAAAAACGATAAAGGAAAGCTAACTAATTTATTGAGTCCCCTATGTGTGTGTCTTACATATTTAATACTATCAGTTTGTGCTGAAAGCACTGCTGCTATTCTCATTTTTCAGATGAGAAAGTCAAAGCTTAGATGATTATGTCACTAGTCTAAGCTCACACAAAGCCACTTCTGTAATCTGGCCTGTCTGACCCAAAAGCTCATGATTCACTTACTTCATTACACTGGATGCTGGAATGTTTAGTGACGAGGTTAAGCTAGATTTTTTTTTCTCTTAGCAGAAGTAGGATAATGACTTTTTTTTTTCTCTCTCTCATAGCAGAAGTAAGGAAATTAGGTGGGGACAACAAGTGCAGCCTCTCAGCTCTTGCAATTTCTCCCAAGTAAAGCAGAGATTGTCAACATGGTTTGAGGGTTTGTAAATATGATTAGGCTGACATCTCACTTCTGGGTCCTGAGGAATTGAAACTCATTTACAAATACTCCCCATACTGCTCCATGGTATTGTGAAGGGACCGTGAAGGCTGGTCAAATAAATGAAAAATGAACTGTGCTTTCAAGGCACATTTCATCTAGCAGAGGATGAAGGCATAAATAACCACAATTATAAGTAGAGTGAAGTTGGGTGGAGGGACTGACTCAGTCCTCCCGGGGGAATCCAGTGTCAGATACCTAACATGGCCCATGAGCGTAAGACCAAGTGAGGATCAACTTCAACTGTTTTGTTGTTCTCAGTATATTCTGAATGAAAGAGACTGATGATTAAGAAACATATGCAGCAAATATTAGAGAGGGTAGAACTTTGATGATTATTTTAATGAAAATTCTAGAGCTCCAAATATGCTGACAACAATTTTAGAAAACTAAGATTGTCACGCAGTAAAGGTTAGTTTCTGTCTAAGGCAACAAACAAACAAACAAACAAACAAAAGCAAAACAAGACAACAACAAAAAACAACAACAAAAAACAAAGTTGTATCAGAAAGCAAAAAGAGTGTTTGGGGCCCAGCATAGTGTTCTAACCCAGCTTGGTGGAATGTCTATAACAACTGAAAATGGACAGAAGCCTCATTGAAAAAGCCTTACTTGTTTTTAAATTCACCTGCTACTCCCACCGACTTACCGCAAGAAGGTTCTTCCTGGTGCTACCAGTTGATCAGTCACTGGAGTGACCACCTGGGCAATCCAGAAGAGATAAAAATACTGCAGACGGGGCTCCTATCAGATCAGTAAACTGCCGTGATATTCAGCGCTCAAATCGCTTCCATTCCCCTCCATGATGACTCTCTGAGATGTTAAAGCAAGAATCTCAGAGAAAAGAGTGATAGTTCAAAAATTATGAACCATGTGTAATTTATTAACATTTTGATTTCTCAATAGTTGTATATATTCCCAACATCAGAGACTGTAAATTTTCATTACTGAATTTAATTCTCACACAGCCTGGGAAAAGTAGATATTATTATTATTCCCATTTTACAGATGAGAAAACCAGTCTTGGCAAAGTTAAGTTACTTGATCAAATTCACTAAGAAACTTAGTGGCACATCTAGCCTCTTAAACCAGGCTACATAAATCTAAAACCCACGCTTTTAAACACATCATTTTAATGTGAAGTATGATAAAGAGAGAAGCATTGGACTTTATTTCAAAGTTGTGTTCCTGGGGACATTTAAACCAGAAAAAAGAAAAAATTATACGTGGAAAAAATATGGTAAAAATGGAGCTAAAAAAGAGAAACAAGGAAATTATAAAGGAGAGAATATACACCTCTGTTTTTTTAAAAATAAGTTTTCATATTCTGGGTTGGTGCAGATGGCTTTTCTATTCCAAGGAGACTAGAAAAGGGAATTGGCTTGAAAAAAACACTATTAGATTAATAGATGAAATATACTGCCGTTCTAAATAGCTTTCATCATTTCATTATTTAAAATATATAGAGGCTGTGTATTGCCAGCTCTACGACAAGGGCTCTGTTACTAGGATCTTGGGTCTTTTGGGTCAGCCTAGTAATGGCTCTGGGTGTCCCCAAACCAATCTGTCTCAGGCACTGGATGACATTTATAGGAAAGTTAAACAAACCTTTGGCCCAACTGAAAAAACTCAAAGTAGAAAAAAAGCTCCTTAAATATACAGCTACAAGGGAAATTGTGAGCACGTTACAAAGATGCATAAATAGTGTCTTGGGTGAGGCAGCTGCAGGATGGTGCAGCTGGCCATGTTTTTGATGAAGAAGAAATCAAATAAAGGATTTTCCTGGCATCATTGGTTGAGATGTTTAGAGGTAGAGGTCACTAGAATTTTTGTTTAGAAAACAGATGATGCTTATGAGTCCAGAGAAGATGGAAATTTAAGGCTATATTGCATGATTTTGTTGATCAAGTCAGTGAAATTTGCAGATGAGAAGAAAAGAGCAAGACAGGTGAAGGACAGAGGGATCATAGCTGTAGTCAGCAAAGGGGTGAAATTAATTGCAATTGAAGTCTGTCTCCAGGACATGAGGTATCTGAACAAGTGAAATGTTTGCATACCTCAATCTGTAGTTAGGATGAAAGTTAATAAATGGAGAGTGATGCAGTCTTTTGGAAGGGAGCCAGCTCCTGTTTTAATCAGCTAAGTATCTCCTTTGAACAAGAGTGGAGGAGAGAAGGAGTTGGCTTCCTTTCTTTTTCTAAGCAGTTTCAAAGTATCCTCAAAACTCCTTTGCTTCTTCCCTTATTTTATTCTCTTCTTCCTTTGCCTTACAGATTTATCTCTCTGTCTTTTTCTTCTTAAAAAAAAAGTTTTCATGCGTTGGTTCTAAATTTACAACACTAAGTCAGCCTCTTCACGTATAAGTCATCTAAATAGAGAGGACTCCTGAATACTATGTATATTAAATAGCAGCAGTTTAATATAGAGAAAAGAAGAATCAAGTCTGTCCTCTCTTCCCCTTTTCCTTCTCTGCTTTCTTCCCCCTCCCTCCCTCACTCCCTCGCTTGCTGCCTCCTCTGTTCCTCTGTGCTAGGCATTGGGAACCCAAAGTCATAGTTTCTGGTAAAAAAAAAAAAAAAAGTTCATGTTCAGTAGGGAAAGAAAGAGGTGAAGCAATATTATAATCGATGGTGGAAAGTATTATAATTAGAGAAATGTATGAATTCTGGGGAGCACAGGGGAAACAAAGTATTTCTACTTGACAATAAAGCAGCATTTAAATTGGATGAACTTAAAACACAATAAGGACTTAGAATTAACAGAAAGGTATCTTATATATCAATCAGATGCAGCACCAGGGAAGATGGATAAAGCAACTTTGAAGTTCAATTTTCATGCTTGTTTTAGTTTTCTTTTTTTTTTTTTTTTTTTTGAGTTGGAGTCTCACTCTGTCACCCAGACTGGAGTGCAGTGGCTGCTCCCGGCCACCACAGCCTCAACCTGATGGGCTCCGGCGATCCTTTCGCCTCAGCCTTCCAAGTAGCTGGAACAATAGGTGCGCGCTACTATGCCTGGCTAATTCTTCTGACTTATTGTAGAGATGAGGTCTTGCCAAGTTGTCCAGGCGGGTCTCGAACCCACGGGCTCAGGCAATCCGTTCACCTCAGTCTCCCAAAGCGCAGGATTACAGGCTGTCAGTTTTCATTTTGAATCTCAAATACTAGCACATAGGCGACAGTAGAGAGTAGTGGTCAAGAGTGTGAACTTTGGATACAGTGGATCTGGCTTCAAATTCCAACTCTACTCCTTGTAGGAATGGGATTTGAAAGAGTTATTTAACCTCTCTGTGCCTGATTTGTAAAATAAAAGACAATAATGATAACTATTTTATAGAATTATGATTGTCAAAGTTAACAGTAAATACATATGAAGCACTTAGAAGTGGTGGCCGCCACATAGTAATTATTTGTGATTATTTTAAGTGCTTAGTCAATAAAATAATTAGTGTGGCATATGGAAATGAAATCTTGATTAAATTTGAATATTATTTTTATTTGCCTGGCCACCTTGTTGGAAGGAGATATCATGGCAACAGAGCAAGACCTTGTTTCTACCCCTCCCCCCAAAATTAGATGGGTGAGGTGGTGCACTGTGTAATCCCAGGTACTGGGAGGCTGAGGAGGGAGGATTGCTTGCACCAAAGAGTTCAAGGTTAGAGTGAGAAATGATCACACCACTGCACTCTAGCTTGTGCCAACAGAGTGAGACCTTATCTCTTATTTAAAAAAAAAAAGTAGCAATCCAACAACTTGGATGCCTTGGTCTCAGGTTCATACAAACATAAATGATTATTTCATAGTCATGCTTTTGAGTGTTGGTTCTCTCTCCAGATTGGAGAATATCCTTTCCTAGCCTTTTCTCTGTCTACTTAGCTAAGCTCATCCAATTCCTTACCAACTTATTTTTCTAGCTTTGTTTACTACGTGCTGTCTTTATTTATATAAAATGACTACTACATCTGCATTCATATTTTATTATATCACTATTCAAAAATAAGCTAGAGAATAATAATGCTCCCAAAACTCTTTTACATGTGTGTATAGTGGCTTTTGTTTTCTCTACAAATGTATGAGATGGCAAATTCTATCATCTCTATCAGTCAGATGTTGAGAATGACATGGACTACATGATTTCACCTTTTGGGTTTTTATTCTTGCAGGGAAACTTTTGCCACAAATGCAATAGCTAGTAAAATTATTTTTCGTGACTAATTTACTATTGGTGGAGATTCAGTTTAGTGAAGTGGTTAAGATATCTAAAAAGTTGAACGGTGTCTGGTGGTTAATGCCCATTCAGTAAATGCTAGCTATTACTATGCAGCATTTTAAAAATCAGAAGCAGCTGGCACATCTAGGCATAGAAGGAACATACCTCAAAATAGTAAGCACCATCTATGATAAACCCATGGCCAACATATTGCTAAATAAACAGAAACTGGAAACATTTCCCCTGAAAACCGGAAAAAGATAAGGTTGCCCACTCTCACCCCTCTTGTTCAACATTGTGTTGGAAGTCCTAGCTAGAGCAATTAGACAAGAGAAGGAAGTCAGGGCTATCAAACTAGGAAATTAAGTTATCCCTCTTTGCTGACCTCGAAAACCCAAGAGAATCTGTCAGAAATCTGCTTTCACTGATAAAGGACTTTGGCAAAGTCTCAAGATACAAAATAAATGTCCAGAGTCAGTCACATTCTTATACACCAACACCAAGCAGGCAGAGAACCAAATAAAAATCACAATCCCATTCACATACACACACACACACACACACACACACACACACACACACACACACA
>NW_007246153.1:131105-143365 GCF_000164805.1 Carlito syrichta | reverse complement strand
AAATTACCAACATCATTCTTCTCAGACCTGTAAATGACAATACAGAAATTCATATGGAAATATAAATGACCATGAATAGCCAAAACAATCTTTAGCAAAAGAAACAAAGCAGGAGGTATTACATTTCCAGACTTCAAACTTTACTATAAGGTTACAATAATCAAAACAGCCTGGTATTGGTACAAGAACAGACATATGAACCAATGGAACAGGATGGAGATTCCGGAAGCAAAACCTCATTTTCTCAACCAACCCATCTTCCACAAAACCTCCAACAACAACCACTGGGGAGAGGAGAATCTATTCAGTAATGGTGCTGGGAAAGCTGACTAATCACACGCAGAAGATTGAAATAGGACCCCTACCTATCACCATGAACAAAAACTAACTCTAAATGGATCAAATCCTAAAGGTAAAACCTCAAACTATTAAAACTTTAGAAAATGCAGGAAACACCCTTATGGAAATTGGAACTGGCAACCAATTCCTGATCAAAACCCCAGGTGCCCATACCATAAGAGATAAGGTAGACAAGTGGGACCTCATCAATCTGAAAATCTTCTACAAAACAATAGAAACCATCAAGAGAGCCGGGAGACAGCTCACAGAATGGGAAAAAATATTTGCCAGCTGTGTATCTGACAAAGGCCTAACATCCAGGATCTACAAGGAACTCAAACGTGCTGAAAGAAAAAAACCAAACTGCCCCATTACAAAGTGGGCAAAAGAAATAAATAGACACTTCGCAAAAGAAGGCAAACGGGCAGCCAACAGACACATGAAAAAGTGCTTAGCTTTACTAATCATCAGAGAAATGCAAAACAAACAAACAAACAAAAAACATGTAGAGATACCTCCTAACCCCAATAAGAATAATCATTAATAAAACAAACAACAGATGCTGGTGAGGAGGTGGAGAAAAAGGAATGCTTCTACACTGGTGGGAATGCAAACTAGTGCAACCTTTTTGGAAAACAGTGTGGCAATTTCTAAAAGAACTAGACATTGACCTTCCATTTGCTCTAGCAATCCCCCTACTGGGAATATGCCCGGAGGAACACAAATAATTCTACATAAAAGATATCTGCACATGCATGTTCATTGTAGCACTATTCAGAATAGTAAAAACATGGAACCAACTGTGCTGCCGATGGAAACTGGCCTGTACAAAAAAAAGAGGTACATGTACACAATGGAATATTATGCCGCCATAAAGGACAAACATATGGACTTCGTTGCAACTTGGATGGATTTAGAGTCTATCATATTCAGTGATCTATCACAGAAACAAAGAACAGAGTACCACATATAATCACTCCTAAGTGGTCCCTGGACATTTACCCTAATACTATAAGAAAGGGATTGGCAGTAGAGGGATACTGCCAGGATGGGGGTGGGGGAGGGACACAGCATCAATAAGGGTACTTGAACTCAAACCAGGCAAAGTGGGGACCAAAGGGAGGCCCAAACTTTACCTGTACCACGACCACTTGCATACATAATCCTGAATTGTACCCCACATCTTTAAAATGTAAAAAAAAAAGAAAAAAAAAGAGAAGTAGTTGGGTATGGTGGCTCATGCCTGTAATTCAAGTACCTTGAGAGGCTGAGGCAGGAGAATTCCTTGAACTCAGGAGTTCAAGACCAGCCTGGGCTACATAGCTCAAGACCTTGTTTCTACAAAAAAAAAAAAAAAAAAAATCAAGAAATTAGCCAGGCGTGGTGGCACAGGACTGTAGTCCTAGACGTTCAGGAGACTGAGATGGAAGGATCGCTTGAGCCCAGGAGGTTGAGGCTGCCGTGAGCTGTGATCATGCCACTGCACTCCAGCCTGGGTGACAGAGTGAGACTCCAACTCAAAAGTAAAAAATCAGAATTAGCTTACAATAGAAGAAACTATGAAATGAGATTATTAAAATAAAATATATAAGATTATTGTGTATGATGTGCCAGGTGTTGAGAATAAATGTTTTACATGGTTTTTTAAATTTAATCTTCGCAAAACCCCATAAGGTAGGTGTTGTTCCCATTTTGTAGATTAAAAAAAAAACCGAAAGTCTGAGCAGCAGCTAATAAATTGTTAAAAGTCACATGACTGGTAAGGGGCCAAGCTCCAATTTGAGTGCAAACATTGTGATTCCACAGAGCTCATTCTTAGCCACTATATCATGCTCATTCTCCAATAAAAATAGATATATTGGCCAGAGTCTTAACATTTGGTTGGCCATTGAATTTGACTCAAAGGCCCTGACTAACAAAATCCAAAAGGAAAATAACCTGTGTTACAGCATTCTTTTTTTGTGTGTGTGTAATTTTAGAGTTGTAGGGTAGAAGTGAGGATTTGCTACGTAAGTAAGTTGCATGCAGGTGAAAGTTGGGCTTCTAGCTAGCCACCTCTTCCCCTGTTAGTGGACCAGACACCAGTATGTTGCTACGTGTTCCCCTTCCTTTTCCCTCCTTCCTCTTCCAACAGTGTCTGCCGATTCCACCTTTCTGCTCATGGGACCAATGATCAGGGCCCGGTTATGAGTGAGAACATGTAGTATTCGACTCTTTGTTTCTGTGGTAGTTCACCTAGTATGATGGTCTACAGCTGCATCTAAGTTGCTGTGAAGGTCGCGATTTTGTTCTCCTGTGGAAGGATGCATACTATTCTATTGTGTATATGTACCACATTTTCTTTATCCAATCTCCTTATGGTGGGCGTCTGGGTTGGTTTCATGTTTTTGCTATTGCGAAAAGTGCTGCAATAAACATGTATGTGCAGGTGTCTTTTTAGGAGAGTGATTTATGTTCCTCTGAGTATAGTACCCAGAAGAGGGGTTGCTAGATCATATAGAAACTCAATTTTTAGTTTTTTGAGAAATTGGCACACTGCTTTCCACAAAGTTTGAACTACCTGTGCTACATAATTATTAATATCCAATAGAAAGACATCCAAGCCAGATATCCGTTCCTCAAAGGAGAAAAAGTTTTGCTAAGTTGCAAAAGAAATTTGTCATATGGAACTTGCCACAGGAGACACTGAATACCATGGTGGCAAATGTCCCCACAATAATCCTAAACGAATGAAAAGTTATTTTCATAGAGCTATTTCCCATTTGAACCTAAGGCATATGCCAGAATTTTCCAAATTAGTTGTAAATGTTATAGTACAAATCATTCTTTCTTGGGCAATAAGTTATGTTAGTACAATCTAAGTATGTCATATTTTTATGACCTAACTTGTTGTAACTATTACATACTTGAATGTCTGAAGAAATATAGAATTAGCATGTCCTTGAGTTTTGTTTTTTTTTTTTTGTTGTTGTTGTTGTTGGAGATTGTTTGTTCAAATTGGGTTTTGAAAAATGTGACCAGTGGACAAAATGTGGCAACAATCTTTAACAAAGTCCTACATTGGTGGACGTTCATGGCACTGAACAAGGAAATTAGATGAGTTATGAATATCTGACCAGTAGGTAATATAATGTTCTGTTATGATGGTTAAAGTTCTTGTTCCCAAGTGGCAAATCATTCCATCTTTCCATGGATGGGGACTTCAAAGGTACCTGAGGTGGAGGTAGGATAAGGTACAATGGTTTATCCAAAATCAGAGATAAATAGTGAACAAGCCCCAAATTCTCTGACTCCACTTTAAACTCACTGTTCCTTTCACACCACCACAGAATCTGGCTAACTTAGCTGCTAACTGAGGCATTTGATCTGAGTATTTAGACTTGAATTACGTAATGGGTGTAAATTGAATTCAGACTGGATCTGTTTCTTCTGTTTAATTTGTTAGCTATCTAGTGTCTTGTGAGTAGTAGAATTCTGAGATAACAACATATTGCTCTCTAAATAAGCAATTATGGACGGGATAGACATAATGCCTAATCCATCTGGGGACCATTTCTACAGACATGGCTCGGCCCATATTTGGATCACTGTTTGAATGTCACCATTCTCACTGGAAGGAGCAGAGGGAAGGGAGCCATATCCAAGGAAGACTGGCTCCCTTGTTCTTTCCCTTTCTCTGACTTAAAAAAATATTGTTATTAGTTTTAAAAACTTGAGGGATAATGTATTGTGTTGTGTTTCTAAATTCAATAATTTCTACATTTCTTTTTAATATTGTTTACCTCCTACTTGCATTAGACATTTTCAAGTGTTCTTATAGATTCTCACGTTGAAAGCATAGTTTATTTTTATTCTCTCTTTTACAGTTATGAGATAAGTCAAAATCATGAATTTTACTATACACACATTTTTTGGGCCACATCCCTATGGGTTTTTCTATGTAGGATGTTCTATGTCATTTTCTGTACTTTCTGTAAAAGCTGGTTTAATTTTTACTTTTACCAGAGAGTTGTTTATAATAGTGAATTTCAATTTCTAGGTGGATTCAAATTTTAGGAAACTTGTATTATTAAACTCAGACTATATTAATTAATTAATTAATAGCATCATATATTCACAGAATGTGACCTAAATGATTTCTGTCTTTAGAAATGTATTGACAAAATCTTGAATGCCTTTGTAAAAATACATGTGATATGTAATAAACTTGTGTAACAGTTGCATGAACTTTTAAGGCAAACATTTGGTTGAAGTGTAACATATGTTAAATATGGAGAGCATAAGTGTACAGACTGATTCGTGTTCACCTTGAGAAACTGGTAGACCATCTCGTACCCAAGGAATCTTCCTTGCATCTCCTCCTGGTCACGGTCCCTTCCTATAAAAGTAACTACGATCACTTTTTATTACTATTGCAAAATTTTCCTGACTTTAAGCTTTATTTAGATAAAATAATTGAATACACTCTTTTTGGTGATGGGCTTCTTTGTTGAACAATATGCTTTTAAGATTTATTCAGTTGTATATAGCAGTAGTTTATTAATTCACATTTTATTACATGAGTATACTATAATTTATTCATTTCACTGTTGATAAGAGTTTTTTGTTATTCCTAGTTTGGGACTATTGCCAATAATTTTGTTGTTAATAATCTTGTATTCACTTTTGGTGCAATTTCTGTTGCATATATACTTAAGAGAGAAATGGCTGTCTCATGGTACATGTGTATAACTTTTAGTAGATGATTACAAGTTTTCTAGATGATTTAATAAACTCTTATCCCCAATGGTCATGATGGCTTACACGTGTAATCCCAATGACTTGGGAGGCTAAGACAGGAAGATTGCTTGAGGTCAGGAGTTTGAGACCAGCCTGAGCAACATAGCAAGACTCCATCTCAAAAATAAAGAAGCAAAAATAAATAAATAGAAATAAAATTTTTTATCCTTCCAATATATCAGAATTCGGCTTGCTCCCAATTCTCCCAAGCTTTTGATGTTTTTGGTCATTTTTAAAAATTATCCTAATGGGTGTGTGGTAGAAACATTTTGTGGATTTAATTTTTACTTTCTCGATGACTAATGAAGCTGAACATCTTTTATTACTTTTATTATTTTTGATCTGGCATCTTTTTCTGTGAATTATCCATGTAAGTCTTGCTTATGTTTCTACTAGGTGGTTTTTTCTTTTTCTTAATATCTAAGAATTCCTTCTAAATTCTGGATACAAGTCATTTTTCAGATATACATGTTTTGTATACTATGTCTTCTATTCCATGGCTGGCTTTTTTATTCTTGTAATGGTGCCCTTTTGATGAACTAAAGGTTTTCGTTTTAATGTATTCCACTTTTCAATTTTTTCTTTGATGTTTCAGTCTTTTCATAAAATAACAGCTTTAAAGAGATATAATTCACACTTAATGAGATATAATTTCACCTATTGAAAGTGTACAATTTAGAGGCTTTTGTATAGTCACAGAGTTATGCAACTATTGCCACTATTTAGTTTTAGAATATTTTTATTACTCCCCAAAGTAAGCCCATATCTAATGGCGGTCACTTCCTTTCCTTTTCTCTCTTATCTCCTGGCAACTCCTAATCTCTTTTTACAAATTTTCCTCTTCTGGACATTTCATATAAGTAAAATAATATACTATGTGACTTTAGTGTTTGGCTTCTTTCACTTAGCATGATAATTACAAGACTCCTTCATGTTGTGGTATATATCAACACCAAATATCTTTCTATTGTTGAATGATATACTTCTGGATAGTTATGCCACATTTTATTTATGCATTCATCACTTGCTAGTCTTTTGGGGTTGTTTCTACTTTTTGACTATTATGAATAAAGCTTCTATGAACATTCATGTACATGTTTCTGTGTAGGCATGTGCTTTCATTTCTCTTGAATATATATCTAGGAGTGGGATTGCTGGGTCATATGGTAACTCTAAGGTTAACACTCTGAGAAATGCAAGACTGTTTTCCAGAGTTTGTATATCATTATATGTTACTACCAGCACTGTAAGAAGGCTCCAGTTTCTCCATGTCCTCACTCACAATTCCTATTTCACAATTCCTAGAGGGTGTAAAATGATATCTTGTGGTTTTGATTTGTATTTCTCTAACGACTAATTATGTTGAATGTCATTTCATGTGCTTATTGACCATTTATAAACCTTCTTTGGAGAAATGTCTATGTTGTCCCCTTGACAATTTTAAATTAGATTATTTGTCCTTTTATTAGGGAATTGCAACAATCTTTTGTCTATTTTGGGTAAAATTTCCTATCAAATATATGATTTGCAAATATTTTCTCCCATTCTTTGCATTATCTGTTCACTTTTTTTGATGTTATATGAAGCTCAAAAGGTTGTAATTTTTATGAAGTCGAATTTATTTATTTATTTTATTTTGTTGCTTATACTTTCAGTGTTACATGTAAGAAATGATTGGCTAATCTAAGGCTTCAAATATTTGCTTATGTTTCCTCTAACAGTTTAATAGTTTTGGTTCCTAAATTTATGTCTATGATCTATTTTGAGTTAATTTTTGCATATGGTGTAGGCTAGGGGTCTAACTTCATTCTTTTATGGTGTCTCAGCATCATTTAGTAAGAGAATTATTCTTTCCCTCAATGACTTTTTGTGGCACTCTTTTTGAAAATCTATTATTTTTTGTCCATTTTTGTTACAATAATCTACGTCTATCTTCTTGCCAGTGTCACACTTTGAGTACTGCTGTTTCATGACGTTTTGAAATTAGGTCTGCTGGTTTTGTTCTTTTTCAAGATTATTTTGGCTGCTCTGGTGGGCACTTTGAATTTCCATGTAAACTTTAGGATTAGCTCACCAATTTCTGCAAAGAAGCAGCTGGAATTTTGATAGACATTGAGCTGAATCTGTTGATCAATTTTAGGCATTATTTTCATCTTAATAATAGCTATTCCAATCCATAAGCTTGGAATGCATTTTGATTTAATTAGACATTTTAAATTTTCTTCAGCAGCGTTTTGTACCTTTCAGTGAACAAGTCAAATTATTTTTGTTAATTTCATTATTAAGTATGCCGTTCTTATTGATGCTATCATAAATGGAATTGCTTTCTTATTTTCAAATTGCTAACCTCTTCACATTGTCTTGATTATGAGACTGCAATGAATAGCATTCAAGCCAAAGATAGGTTGTCCCCTCGTAATCTGACCACAAGTCATGATGCTACTCTCATATTCTCAAAATTCATGCCAGAAAACTGGCCATAAAGTCAAGGGTGGGATATCCTCTGGATATATTCCTAATAGGCGAATTGCTGGGTTATATGGAAGGTCAATTTCTAGTTTTTTCAGAAATTGCCACACTGTCTTCCAAAAGGTTGCACTAGTTTGCATTCCCACCAGCAGTGTAGACGTGTTCCTTTTTCTCCACATCCTCGCCAGCATTTGTTGTTGTTTGCAGAGAAATTACTTTTCTTTTGAGTCACAGTGAGATTATGTGGAAACTAGAAATAATATGACCTACTTCCTAGGGCTGTAGAACAATTAACTGAAATCATATACAGAAAGCACCAGGCACAGAGCAGTCATTGAGATAATTACGCTTTCCTTCCAGACCCCCCTTTCTTATATCAATTATATATCTTATCTGAGCAAACCAGACTTCAAATATTATGTTAACTAACATGTGTCTTTAAAAGAAGGTATGTTTTTAAGATAATGATTTTTTTCAATACAAGGTGATGTGCTTAACATGTAAACTAAGGTTGATGTAATTATTATGCCGTTGCAAATCTTTTATTGGTAAATTAACACATTAGGAAGAGTCATGCATTTCTATTTCTAGTTGAGGCAATCTGCTCCTTGTATTTATGCCTCATCCTCTCCTTTTCCCTTTCCTATGCTAATCATTCAATATTTAGCTCAGCATTTAGAATATATACAGTGCATCGAATGCTAAGAGACTTTATTATATCCAATTTAAGTATCAGTGGTCCGACCATGGTACTTTTTCCTTGGACATTTTTGCTATCACAAGTGGAGTTAGTGGAAACCATAAGAGATAGACAACTTCTGTTCTGTGAAAGTTAAGAACTGCACTTGTTCATACATTTTTGAAAAAGGAAAACAGAGCCGGGCTCGGTGTCTCAGCCTGTAATCCTGCGCTTTGGGAGGCTGAAGTGAGTGGATTGCCTGCGCCCGCGGGTTCGAGACCCGCCTAGGCAGCGAGACCTCATCTCTACAACAAATCAAAAAATCAGCCGGGCGTGGTAGCACATGCCTGTAATTCCGGCTACTCGGAAGGCTGAGGCGGAGGGATCGCCGGATCCCAGCAGGTCGAGGCTGCGGTGGCCGGGAGCGGCCACTGCACTCCAGTCTGGGTGACAGAGTGAGACGCCAACTCAAAAAAAAAACAACAAAAAAAACAAAATAAAAAGGAAAACATAAACAGAACACTAAATCACTTATGAATTCAAAGTGTTCAATATATGAAAAGGTTAAATGTTCAGAACTTTTGAGTATTTAATAACAGACATTAAATTTTTAGATGAAATAAACAGCTAAACACTGCTTTAGATGCTGAAGAAAGGCTTTCAATTAATTTTTAAGACTACTGTGAAAAAGGCACATGGATGAATCTTCTGTACTTTTGAGAGCCATAAAGATATGCTTTCTAATTAGAACTATAAAGCTTGGTTTGCTTGGAGTTCATTTTGATTCTGGGACCACTGATCTCTAGCAGCTGGGTATTTCCAGTATTCTGTGCTGCTGTGAAGACTACTTGCCTAGTCAACCTGGGCCCTGGGGCATGTTCTCAGTCTTTCTTTGATGGTTCTAGGTTGGACTTTTTGTCAGTTGTTATTGCAGAAAAATATAGGATACTCAGATAGATTCACACTCCGTGTTTACTGAACATGCACTCAATGAGTGCTTCAGAGGAGTTAACTCATTTTATCCTCACAAAAGTCCTTTGAGTTCACCGCTCTTAGAATTTCTGTTTGATAGATAAGAAATCCAGGGTGTTTCTTGCATGTTTACACAGCAACCTAGTGATGCAAATGAGGTCTAACTCAGGAAATTTGGAGTGAATCTCTCTCTCTCTATAAAACTGCTGGCTGCTACAGGCGTGGAGGTTGCTACTACCCTCCTGTCCCCACCACCATCCCTCCCGGCTCATCCTACCCCTGCCTCAAAGGAGAATATTTCTATACTGTATGAATCCAGTAAAAAAAGATATTTTCTCATTTTATGAAGACACAGAAAATGATTAAGGGTGTGAAATGTGGATGACATCCAATAGCTTGCAAATACTCACGGAAGCTTCAACATAAGAATTCTTATTCTTGCTTCTAAGTCTTTGGTCTCAATGCTTTCCCGACCCAGAGCCCTCTTTTGCTTCCCTGACTCCTAAAGCCACTCTTTCTTCAGGGCTGAGCTCAAATTACATAGCCCTGAAGGTAAACTTGTTTATGTGATTCTAAAATCGCAATCATAAAAAAAAAAAACCTTCATAAAATTAATAAAAGGCCACGAGGTTAGAATTGTGATGCGGTCTGAATTCTGTCCTGGCGTGGGGCGAGAGGAAGGGAGATCCTTCAAGATTGATAGACCCATTTCCCCTTAAACAATGAGATTTAGGTCATGGAGATCTTGATGGCATCCAGAAATGGGATCCATCAAAAAGCATGAACAACTTTACTCTCCAGGGATCCCACCTCCTGCATACCTTTCTGCTGAGACATACACTAGTTAAATGGTAACCTGCAGTTGTTCTCTCCTTTACTTGGTAGACTCACTGAGCCCCATTGGGACCTGTGATTCATACCAAAGAGCTGAATGACTGACCCTGTGACACCTCCCCCACCTAGAAACTGGCCCCGTGTATAAAGACAGTTTTGACACCCCATAACTTCACTCCCAACCCATCAGCAGCACTCATTCCCTCGTCCCCCTGCCCACTAAATTATTCCTTAAAAAACCCTAGCCTAAAATTCCCAGAAAGGCAGATTTGCACAATATCTCTCATCCTTACTCAACTGCCTTGTGAATATTAAAACTCTCGCAGGGCTCAGTGGCTCAGCCTGTCATCCCAGTACTTTGGGAGGTCGAGGGGAGTGGATTGCCTGAGCCCATGGGTTCGAGACCAGTCCGGGGAACTTAGTGACATCTCGTCTCTACAATAAATAAAAAATTAACTGGGCATTGTAGCGTGTGCCTGTAGTTCCAGCTTCTTGGAAGGCTGAGGTGAAAAGGATCGTCGGAGCCCAGCAAGTCAACGCTGGGGTGACCGTGAGTGTGCCATGGCACTCCAGCCTGGGCGACAGAGTGAGACTCTAACTCAAAAAACACACAAACAAAAAATTCCTTCTCTATTGTGACACTGCTGTCTCTGTATACTGACTTTTTTTTTGTGCTGCACAGTCAGGCTGTTGCAATTCTAAATAGTTTCTCCCATTTGTGGACTTCTTTCCTACCCATAATTTGTTTCATTTAGAGACAGATGTATTTAGAGACAGAAGTGCAAAGGACATTGGATTTAGAGTTAGAAGAGGTGTGTTTAAGATTCTGCTCAAACATTTATCTGCTGTGTGACCTTCAGCATATCACAATTTCTCCAAGACTCCCTTTTTCCTTGTCAGTTTTTGCAAGAAAAAACTTTTATAATGAGCTTTCTCTAAGGATTAATCAAGATTACAATGTAGAAAGGGTTTATGGAAAAGTGATAACACTATAAATACTGATACACTATAATAGTAATCCACTATATAATCTATACTATACTGTCATTCTAATATCTTTGTTTTAGCACCCAAACAAATTCTAAACTTTTAAGAAAAGAAAGAAGCCGGGCTCGGTGGCTCAGCCTGTAATCCCGCGCCTTTGGGAGGCTGAGGTGAGTGGATTGCCGAACCCGCGGGTTCGAGACCCGCCTGAGAAGGTGAGACCTCATCTCTACAATAAAATAAAAAAATTAGCCGGGTGTGGTAGTGCGCACCTGTAATTCCGGCTACTCGGAAGGCTGAGGCGGAAGGATCGCCGGAGCCCAGCAGGTCGAGGCTGCGGTGGCTGGGAGCGGCCACTGCACTCCAGTCTGGGCGACAGAGTGAGACTCCAACTCAAAAAAACAAAAAAACACACACAAAAAGAAAAGAAAGAAATCATAATTTAAGCACATTTGTATCTTTAACATCTAACCTAGTGAGTGTTCATTAAACATCTAGTCTAGAGTGTGTTCATTAAACATCTGTTGAATTTATTTGCTGATGAGGGTGATTTTCTTCCCTGAAACTAGTTTTAGTTCTTTCTCTGTATTGTCAGGTATTTTTTTTCTCAAATTGAACTTTAATGCGTCTTTCTACGCTTTTCATTTTTCCCTTTCATTCTTGGAATATAGATTTTTCAAATATCAGGGTTGTGTATGAATTTTTATTGCTGCGTAGATGTGACTAAAGAAAATAATGAAAGAATGAGCTGTAATGTGTAGAAAAAAATACAGGCTTGGATTCATGTTTTGCTGGGGGACAAGTGACTAGCAAAAAAGAAAAAAAAAGTTGGAAATTGGAGTGACAAGGTGGTTTGGGGAGTCAAGGTCAGGGAGATGGTGTTGATAAGTCCCCAAATTCTTTGTTTTCTGAGCAAAGAAGCAGAATGGTGGTTGTCAGGAGCTGAGAGGAGAGGGAAATGGAGAGTTACTCGTCAAAAGGCATAAAGTTTCAGTCAAGCAAAATAAATAAGCTCTAGAGGTCTGCTGATCCATAGTCAACAATAATGAATTTGGACACTTAAAGATTGGTTAAGAGGCAGGCTGAGGTGAGTAGATTGCCTGAGCCCACGAGTTCGAGACCCACCTGGGCAACTTGGTGAGACCTCATCTCTACAATAAATAAAAAAATCAGCCGGACGTGGTAGCGCATGCCTGTAATTCAG
>NW_007246153.1:78133-131085 GCF_000164805.1 Carlito syrichta | reverse complement strand
CAGCAGAGTCTCACTCTGTCGCCCAGACTGGAGTGCAGTGGCTTCTCCCGGCCACCGCAAGCCTCGACCTGCTGGGCTCTGGCGATCCTTACCCCTCAGCCTTCCAAGCAGCTGGAATTACAGGCATGCGCTACCACGCCCGGCTGATTTTGTGATTTATTTTAGAGATGAGGTCTCGCTGCCCAGGCGGGTCTGGAACCCGCAGGCTCAGGCAATCCACTCACCTCAGCCTCCCAAAGGCGCGGGATTACAGGCTGAGCCACCGAGCCCTGCTAGGTTTTCTTACCTCAATAAAAAAATTTTTAAAAAAATCCTAAAATGTAATATAATTATATGCAAAAATGCAAAATATAAAATAAAATAAGTTACTTTTATTTAGTTGAGGTGGCAATTTTATGAGCCTCTGTGGGGACTCTATTTAATCCTTCCTATAGGATAAAGCCAACATATGACCAACTCCTCCTCCATTAATCTAAAGCAGCTTCCTCTTCTTATTGTGAGAAAGTGACTCTTTTTTGCAAAGCCGAGGGGGCAGGTGGCCCCATTCCCAAAGCCCGGCTGAACTTTGCAGTTGACTTAGAAGCTATTGCTAAGGAGTTTCCCATCTTTTCAAGTCCCTGCTGTGCCTGGGCTCCTGTGGGACATCCAGGACCAACAGAAGGATGGGCTGATGGGCGGGAAACTAGATAGCAGCTCGGCCTCCCCACCTGGCTCTCTCACCTGCTCCATCTGTCGATAGTTCCGGGCAGCTAAAGAGTCCAGCAGTTCAAAGCTCAACTCCAGGTTGCTTCTGAGCATTTCTTTACTCTCCAAGGACCTGATATTTCTGTCTGTGGGGAGGGGATTGGGGCCAAGTGTTCCTCAGCTCAGCAGTCCAGGGTACATGGGGTTGGCAGCCACAAGGCTTCGTGCTGTGCTGTTCCTTAGAAATTTGAATGAGAATGGCTGTGTTCATTTCTATTCATTTTACCATCTTCTTTTGTCATAATCCATCTGTATGAAGTTTGGAATAATGTTTGTACATTCAAAAGCCAATCAGGCATGAAGTTAGCAAAGAACAGTATTTCAGTAACCACACAGATAAGAAAGCTGAGTGTTCATCTAGCAAATCTGTCAAGAAGAAAATACCATCAGTGTGGAAGAATGATTAGCCTAGCAGATTTAGGGAGACCCCTTTCCGGCGGATCAGGAAACAGGAATTGACACTTAGGCTGGTGTGTGGGCTGTCTTTAAAAATTCAGCTAACATTTTAAAGACTAGAATGACCAATCCATGTCATAACTGTGTGAATCAGGCAGAGGAACAAATGAGATCCCTGTATTAATTTTTTATTACTGCATAACAAACTGCTACAAATTTAACAGTTTAAAACAATGCACATTTATAATGGTCTCAGTGGTTCAAGAATATAGGTTTGATTTTGCTGGGTTCTTTGCTCAGGGTCTTGCCAGACCATAATCAAGGTGTCAGCTGGATTGTGTTTCCATCTGAAAGTTTGACTGTGGAAGTTAAGCTTGGGAATTGGAGTAACAAGGTGGACTGGGGAGTCAATTTTCTAAACTCACTCAGGTTGCTGGCAAAATTCATTTCTTTGGAGCTGTTAGATTTAGGGGACCAATTTATTGCTGGCTTCTCTCAACTCCTGGGTACCACCGTGAAGAAGACATGTAGATATCTATGTAGAACCCCCCAACATGACAATCTACTACTTCAAAACCCGGAAGTGAAAAAAAGCACCACCTTACTTTAAGACAAAGTCACTTTTACATACGAGTTCAGACAATTAAGTTTGTGAACTCATCCTAGAAAAAGTGCTACATACCTCATTGCTTAATAGCACTATGGTCACCTTCAAAGTACTCCTCTTGGGAAGCTATGCACCAATGCCAGCACCTAGTCCACCTGTCAAAGCAGTTTTGGAACTCTTTTTCTGGAATGACCATCAGAGCTATTGTCATATTACCCTTGATTTCCTGAATGTCATCAAAATGTCTTCCTTTCAATATTTCTTTTATCTTCAGGTAAAGAAAAAAGTCATCAGGGGTCAGATCAGGTGAGTAGGAAGGATGTTCCGATACAGTCATTTGTTTACTGGCTAAAAACTCCCCCACAGACTGTGTTGTGTCAGCTGGTACATTGTGATACAAGAGCTCCTTTGGGACCATTTTTCCACACACCTTTCTCGTGCCAAAATTTTCAGTTAAGATTTACCTGTTTCTCTATCGATGTTTATTTGGTCTGCTATGCTTCTTGTGGTCAGTCAGCGATTTTGACACACAATTCAACAAATTTTTGCGATGTTTTAGTTAGTTCTACTCATTACTGGCCGTCCTGACCTCTCTTCATCAGCGATGCTTTCTTTCCCCTCAGAAAAACAGTTTATTCATTGGTACATTGCCATTTCCTTCATGGCATTATCCCCATAAACTTGGGCTAACATGACCCTGATTTTACTTCCACGCTTGCCAAGTTTAACAAGAAATTTAATGTTTGTTCATTGCTCTAATTCAAGCTTTGACATTCTTGCAATGGCACACAAAAGCATGCAATGACAATAATGAATGCCACTCAGCAAGACATTGTCACAAGCGGACACAAACACAGCTGTGAGACACTGATATTGCCTTGGTTTCATAACCTTGGTTGCAAGTTCACAAATTTAATTGTCAGAACTTGTAAGCGGCCAGTTAGTGGTGCTTTATTTGATGCCAGAAATTAGGCTTTGATCTCAGTAGTGGTACAAATGGACAGAACATGGTATGATACAAATGAGTGTGAATCTTGGGTGATAATGAATAATTACTTAATCTCTCTGATGTTTAATTTCTATATTTGCAAAATGGCAGGTGACTATCTTCCTCACTTGTTCACATACAGTACTTTAAGTATCATAGTCCCAAGTCCTGCAATTACCTGACTCCATTAACAGCAATGGCTCAAGACCCTCAATTCTTTCCTCTGGACTTGTTCCTTATCCCTTCCTGTGCCTTTTAACACTTAACTTTAGGTTTATGTCTTATTTTCAGCCTTTCAGTCTACCTCTTATTTCCTCCTCTACCTTTAACTTTTTGATTTTAATTTACTCCTTGAAGATTTTGGCTCAGAGTCATTTCACTCTTCCTTTCTTCAAAGGATCTTGCGTGGGATTATGAATGGTTTATTTCAGTGGTTTTCAAATGTTAAGCCCTGAATCAACTCTACCAGAGTTACCTGGTGAGACTTTTCAAAGTGTTATTTTCTAGTACCCACTTTTGGAGAGTCAAGTCAATCAGGTTAGAACTATGAATTGAACCTGGAAAATACACACACACACACACACACACACACACACACACACACACACATATGTGTGTGTGTGTTTAACAAAACTTCCCCAAGCTATTTTTTATGGGTGACTGCTGACTTTGGTCATGTGGTGAGAACAAAACTCAAAAAACATCGTGCCAACAAATGCACCATGTCAGTCAGTGCCTGTGGGGGTCCAGCCCCGCAAGGGTCGTGAGATTTCCTGAAGGAGAGACAGATAAACGAAGGACAAAAATATTATATCCGGACACCTGCTTTCTGAACAGATGACAATTTAGTGTTAGTTAACACAGAGCTTTTATATCATTTGTAAAGGGGTAAGACATATAAACTTGTGCTTTTAAAAAAACCTTATGTCTAAACACTAAACTACATAATTCTAAATTAAATAAGGAGTGAATATACTTATTTATTACTTAAGCAATATTTAGTAACTTATAACCAAGTGAAAGAAAGCATTTTTGTTGTGTTTTAGAGTTTAACTCTTGCATATGTTAGAAAAGGCCAAGCGGCATAGTGGGAAATGGAAAAATGAACCATGACATTCTCAGGTTAGCTGTGAGTACTTTGCATAAACGTGCCATTTCCCCCCCCACGACTACACAGAATTCTTCGGTGGTACCAAACAGCAAAGGTAGAAGACAGAAGGGCCTCAGCTTTCTGGGCTTGCCCTGTGGCCCGGGGTCTTTGGCTCACCAGGACCCTGTCAATCAGGTGGGCCTCCAAGGCTGGCTCCCAACATATGCCTGTTGCATACAGGGGGAATAAGTGTTATAGCAGAGAGTTCTATGATTCACCAATATCCATGTACTCTTCTCTGTATTAAATACTTACCTAGACTTCATTTTAAACTCCCTTCGCAGTTAGATGTGTCCACAAAACCAAATTCTGCCTTATGGAATGTGAACAGAATTGATTTGTGTCTCTTTCCAACCTGACCATTAAATATCCCTATTATGAATTCCACACTTTCTTTCTCCATCCTGCTATTGAATAGAGAAGACCCAAGAACCCAAAGGAAAATGAAGTCACAGATGTAAGAAGCCCAGATCCCTGAATAACTTCATGGAGCACAGGGGTACTCTGTTTACCTGCATCACACAGTGATGCCATCAAAAAAGGAACACTTATCATGTTAAGTAACTGATTCCCTAATGCAAGCTTCTTTTTACATGTTCCAATTCAAAGGTTTCTGAGTAGGCTTTCACCTCAAAATAATTTTAGTAGACATGCCTAAAACTCTACAATTATGTATTCATTTCCCAAGTGTGATCACTACTTTTACCACAGCATCTTTTGAAATGAAAATATTCTGTGATGGAGGAATGCGTACATCCTTAAACTCTCAGTCTGAATACATTTAACAGATTTGTACTTGCCAAGAGAATGAGATAATGGCACCTGAGAGAAGAAAAAAAGGTGAATGAAGGGCAGATATGAATTTATTTTACAAACATTCGTTATCTACTATGTGGCATGCTCTATGCCAGGCTTGAAATAAAAGAACACTGTGCCTCAGTCCCCATGGTGCTCATATTTTCAGAAGTGGCACCCTGCATTAAATGTGTGCATATAACGTGGTCATGTTCCTTTATCCTTCATGAAGCTGTTGTTAAATCAATGTGTCTTTTCATTCATATCATCTTAGGATCAAGGAAATATGCCATGGCCCGAGGCTTTTCATTCAGTATTTTAGTTAATCCTCTTAATGACACAGTGACAAGATATTATTAACCCCATTTAACTCTCACTCATCCTTTCGCTCCCAGTTCAATTATCTGGAAAATTGATCTGATCCCCTATATTAGATCATCTTCTCCTACTAATTGACTTGCAGTAGCATGTGTCTTACCTTCCTAAAGCTAGCTTCATCATAATTATATTTGTAGAATTATTCAATTTACTTTCCTTGGTATACTTCAAGCCTCACGAAGACAGAGACCATGACTGTTTTTGGCTTTATTTGGTAATTTATCATATATATGGCAGTATTGACTTACAGTCCATGTTTATTGAATGGAAGAACAGATACGTAATTGAGTTATCAGTTTTCTAAGAGTGTAGTAAAAGGAAAATTTTCCCTCAGCCACACCTAAGTTGGTTTCATGGAGCCTCTACTGCTTAACTGTACTCCCTTCCACTGCAGACAGTGTCTATCCACTCAAATTATGTCCTGGACCACTTGGATATCACGAAGCTCAGTGGAGAAACCCCTACAGGGCAGATCACACTTCCCTTCAACTACCCATTCCCTTAGTCATCATCATGTCTCTTGCTGACAAGAGGTTTAGGTTTTAGAGAGGTTCTGGGGAATCAAATGACTCTCGGCGGCAAACAAGAGTGAATAGTGGGTCTTTTAAAGGTAAAAATTGCATAAGCTGTACAGTTTGATTGTTATTTCTTGGCAAACCATATAATTAGTAAGGGGTACTAAGGGTACGGATGGTTACAGAATTGATGCAACTAGGGATGTTCCTGTCACCGAGGGGCACAGGAATGTGGGTGTGTGGTGTGATTACGAGAAGGTTACGTAAGGGTGTCATCTCTAGGCTAAGATGGAAGATCTGTTACAAAATGGAGTTACTTACTTATGTCAAGCAAGCTATTTCAGCAGGCTATTATAGGTTTTGCGGATAGATATTTCACTGACAGGAGCAACACAGATTAGAATTGACTAACAACTCAGATCTTAAAAGTTACTCCCTCACCATTCTTAATTTTTCAAAGGCTACCTTTTCCCTTAAATTCTAACTTCTTGAAAAGTCACCCTGTCTCTTCCTCACACATCCTCCCCCTTTCTTATTTATTTCTTTGGTATATCAAAGTACCTATTTTAAAATAATTCTTCTTATTCCATTCAGTGTACAGCCCTTAAAGCCTTTGGATATCACCATCTACTATCCAGGGAGATAATTTTCTAAACAAAAGCAATTCCCTCCCCAAAGGGTCTCTGGTGCTATTAATATTTTGACTTCTTTCCACTCCCCTGAGAGTCATTGAAGGGCTCACTAGTTGCACCGCCAGTGCCTAAGTGTGTACCTCAGATAGTTCATGAACATCTGTACCAGAATCACTTGAGAGTCATGTTAATGCAGATTACTGGCTCCATTGCATTTCTTGAATCCAAATCTCTGGGAATTATCCTAGACTCTTCATTTTTATCGAGTCCTGTGATAATTATTATACACACTGATTTTAAAAAAACACAACTGATCTTGGAGAGTTCTTCTTCTCTTCCTCACTCCTTTGAAATCAGACTGCAGTGAACCCCTTCATCATATTCATCTTCTTTGTTGTAATTTATTTTTCTTGACCTTTTAAGCTTTCCAAACATAACAACTTATTATCTTTCTCTTTCTGTATCTCTTCTAAGAATTTAACTCTATTTCCACTGGTTCTTTCCTACAAATAACTAAATATAAATCTTTATCTTCTTACAAACTGAAACCATCTTCTGATCTGTGCCAATTACTACCAGTCCTCTTTCTCCCCTAACTTTCACAGATCAATGTCTCAAGGGAAGTGTCTGTGTTCATTGTTTCCTTTTCTGTACATCCTACATCCTGTTTCCTTCTCAGCCCTCTGCAATTTGGCTTTCCATTCTTATTACTGCTCTGAAAAAACTCTCACTAATGTCTCCAATACTAATATTATTTTTCAGTTCATGCTTTAATTTAATCATTCAACTTCTTGGCATAGATGACATCTACTATTTGCTTACTTCTGCTTCTATTATTCTAGTCATAGTGTCTCTATTTTCTCTATGATTCTTCTTTCCTTATCAGGGCCTGAAATTTGGACTTATTACTGCTCAGTCTTAGACTTATTTGCATTTCCATTCTAAGGTTGGTCCTCCAGAGTTGGCATGCTGTCCATTTATTAAGGAGTGCTCTTGGAAGGCCTAAAATTTTGGATATGTTATGGTTAAGTCTTAGACCTCTTTGCATTTCCACTCTGACTAAAGTTGGTTCCCCAGAGTTGGCATGCAGTCTATTTTCTAAGGAGGGCTCTTGGAATCACTCCTGAGGATACGAGGAAGGGTAAGCAGAATTGAGCAAAGGGGGAAATTGGACTGTGATGAAGCCCTAACCACAGCCTTGGCCAACAATGTGGGAAGTTAGGGAGCTAGAATGCCTCTTCAGAGTTTTTCTAGCTTGGGCCATGATGCCCTGGCCTTTATGTTTCTTTACATATGAGTCATTGTCTAAAGGCCAACTTGGAAATAGGCATGATAATAGGTGAGGCAATCTTTTTAGAAATAGTAATTCCTGAAGTAGCTAATAACTGAAATCTCTCAGTCAGCAGCACTCCCTGCAACAGGGGTCAAGAGTTATCCACTAACAAGGA
This sequence comes from Carlito syrichta, assembly GCF_000164805.1. Taxonomy (NCBI): domain Eukaryota; kingdom Metazoa; phylum Chordata; class Mammalia; order Primates; family Tarsiidae; genus Carlito; species Carlito syrichta. Next base: position 123,432 of record NW_007246153.1, on the reverse strand, counting down.
ATCTGGGTGGCTCATTTATGCATCCTCTACAGATTAATTATTATGTCCATTGGCAGACTCATCCACAATTACTATTTTGTTGACTCTTTCTTTGAGCTCCAGCTCCTTATACCCAAGTGTCTACCCAGCATCTACAAGTCAGTGCTTCCCCAAGTCAGTACATACAAACTGGACTCAGCTTTCATTCATTCTTCTCCCAAAACATAAATAATTCTGTTTTGCTTTCCTCTTAGTAGATGACACTGTCATCTGTTTAATCCTAGAAGTTGTCATTCTCTCTTTTTTGCTCTTTTAAAAGTCTTCATGTCTAATAATAACTCATTTTCTGATCATTTTATCTCCAAAACCTTTTTGAATCCATCCTCTACTAACTCTTGAGTCCAGATTATCATTATTTCTTCTCTGAGCTACTGAAGTAACTGTCTAACTCGTCACTTTCCATTATTCTTTTTAGTCTTTCCCTAAAACCAAAATCATGGTACTCCTTTATAACCTAAGTTGATCAAATCACTTCCCTGAAATAATTTTCTTTTTGTTTTCAAGTGAAGGCCAACATTTTTCACATAAACCTCCAAGTTATACTCTGGTTTTATACAGGGGTGTGTTTATGGTGTCTAAATTCACCATATTCTTTCTAATCAGAGGCCTTGAGCATGAGGTGGCCTCTTTATCTGAACAATTCTCTCACCCTCACCTTCCTACCACAACCTTTGTCCAGATAATTCTTACTCAAGCTTTAGCTTTCATATCGGTAGTCATTACACAGAGTTTCTCAGACAAAGCTAGGTTTCCTGGTTATGTTGTGTTATAACACAATTTCCCTTCTCTTTATTACAATTGTAGCCATTTCCAAATATCCATTTATTTGTGTGCTAATTCGTGATTGTCATGTATTAGATGGTAATTTTCATAGAAGGTGGGATCCGGTTTTGCTCATGAGTTTATCTTCAGCGCCTGGTATAATGAAGGAAAATAACTCAAGCAATCCCCAATATCAAAAGGTAAACCAAATGATTTCTGAGACAGAGATTCTTTATGGATGGCTTTTCTACAATCAAGTAGAATGTGGGGGATGCTAACAGTTCTCAGGATATTTAAAAACCCATCCCTAGTTTACATGGCGGCATGGGGCGAGAGTGTAGGCGAAGAATGATCACAGAGAAAGTAGAAAATGTAAAGCTTGTTATAAAGGCTAGGCATTAAACTCAGTGTGTGGGTGTGGAAAGAGAAGTAAATTACCTGCAATGCCTAAGAATCTAACAATTTCAGATAAAATAAACATTCAGGCAGTGCAAAGTTTCAAGTTATGATTTTTAAGTCAATATTGTTCACTTAGGGAAAGCACCCTTTTTCGGTCTGCCATGATCATAATTTCAATGTCTTTAATCATTCTAAAATACTTCTAAGTGAATAGAAATATTGTGCCATTTCTATATATTAAAAATGGGCATAATCAAATATAATAAAAATATGAGGTAGTCTAACATAACCAAAATCAGTAAAAGTGACTTTCTGTTCCTGCCATAAGAGAGCAAACCAGTACAGAAATCAATCTCCCACTGTAAACAACACGAAACTGGCGTTACCATAAAAACAACTGTTTTTAGACAATAGGCAGCAGGGAAATGTACTTTTTGAGAAAAAGGAAACAAGGGAAACAAATGGGCCTTCTGCATGGAGATAATTTCTGGACTGTGGCTCAGGGAAATGGACTTCTAGTGGCTAGCCAATCTCACCGAATAGAAAAGACAGGGACCAAAGTTCAGAGAGGCCAAAATGGTTGGAATTTTTGGGAAAAGCACCCAGGATGAGGGAGAAATACATAGAAAGAACTCCAGAAATCTGGATAAGGGCCCTCATGGGTCTTTGGTTAATAAAGACTCTGTTCAGAGTCAAGTTCCTCTAGTCAAGCCTAGGGTTGAATCCCAAAAGGCAAGACAAAACCAACTTCTGAGGAAGCAGCAATTACTTGAGAGCTATAAGGTGAACAACTTCCAGAGTTCACACAGGGGTGGGGAACACTCAAGTTCCTCTAGTCAAAGTAGAAGGACCTCATAAAATATACAGAGACTTGAACAGAGACCACAGAATGGTGACAATTAAAGTGGGGGCTAAATTAACCCTAAGAAAAAGTCTAATCTAAACCCACCCTAAAGAAGATTAAAAACAAATCTTGAAAGTCTGCAAATAACATAACTGCCTTCCAAAAAAAAAAAAAAAAATCTGAATACGCTTTTGAGGAATACAATAAAATACAATATTTAGCAATATAAAGCTCATAATATTCAAGATCTAATCGAAATTTTTCAGCCATATGTTATAATGTTGTAGACCAAATGTTTGTGTCTTCCCAAAATTTGTATGTTGAAACCCTATCCACCTGTTGCAATGGTATTAGGAAGTAGACCTTTGGTAGGTGAATAGGTAATGAAGGCAAAGCTGTCATGAATGGGGTTAGTGCCCTTATCAAAGAAAAAACCTGACTCTTCCCTCACTCCTTCCACCACGTAAGGACACAGGAGAAAGATGGCTGATTATGAACCAGGAAGTGGACTCTCACCAGTTACTAAATTTGTTGTTACCTTGATCTCGAACTTTCCAGGTTCCAGATTCCAGAACTGCGAGAAATAATTATTTCTTGTTTATAAGCCACCAAGTCATAGTATTCTGTTATAAAAGCCAGAATGAAAAAAAGACTATATGAAGAAGAAGGAAAATAATGGTCCATAAGAAGAAGAAAAATAACTCAGTAGAAATAAACCGAGAAGTGATAGAGATAATAGAATTAGCCCACTAGGACATTAAAACAGCTATCATTAAATGATCTATATGTCAAAACATCTAAAGGAAAACATGATAAAAGAAATAGAAGATTAAAAAGGACAGAAATGATACTTATAAAGATAAAACATACAATGTCTGGGATGAAAACTTCACTGGAAGTGATTGTATACTATATTAATATATAGCAATCATATTAATTATATACTATAAAATGATATATTAGCTATGCATAATATATTAATAAAGTCATGTTTTATTATTTTATAATTGATGATTATATGAGGGGAGACCCCAAAATGGAATTTATCTATAAAAAATTGTGTATTTGTTCTTACATGTTTGAACTTCAGTCACCTTCAAAGTGCTCTCCATTTGATGCAACACACTTACCGAGACTTTTTTTTCACTGCTCGAATCAGTTTTTGAACTCATCAATTTTGATGCCTTTTAATGCTTCTGCTGTTTTTTGTTTCATCTCTTTCACATCTGCAAAATATTTCCCTTTGAGGACTTTTTTCATAGGGGAAACAAAAATGTTGCTTGTGGTAAGATCGAGTGAATAGGGAGGGTGGGGCATGGGAATCATGCTGTTTTGGGCCAAAAACTGCTGAATACTCAGTACAGTATGGGCAGATTGCTCATATAAGTCATGTATCATAAAATGGCCAAAAACATTGAAAGAATCTCCCACACACACACAAAAAAGAATAAAACTCACTGAAGCTAAATGCAGCCTCTCACAACAACACTAGCTGATAGACTGATGTTGACGTGTTCCTAGAACACTTACCTAGTGGGGGAAACCTATATTACGAGATGCCTATCCTCTAAAAGATAATTCAGTATTTTTTTTTAGGTTTCCCCTTGTATATTCTAATATTATGTTAAACACTGCATGAGGAATGATTTGATGACATTGCTATAGAGTTTATTATAAATGAAGCGCGCGCACTCACACACACACACACATACACACACACACACACACACCAGAAAATACTGCTTTTTTGACAATATGTCCAAAGTAATTCAATGGGGAAAAGTACTGTCTTTTCAACAAATGATTATCGGCCCAAATCAACCTTGACCCCTCCCACGTGCCATACAAAAAATGTACAATAAATGGATTATAAGCCTAAAAACTTGTAATTTATTATAAACATGAAACTTCTAATTCTAAAAGAAACAAGAGAAAATCTCTACAGCATTGAAATAGGCAAATACTTCCTACATTGGATGCAAACAGTCTAAACCTAAGAACAAGAGGCACTGATGGTATAATTTTCAGTCTGAGGTCAAAGACCTGAGAACCTAGGAGGCAGCTGGTGAAAGTCTTGGATCTGAAGAGCAAGAGAGAAAAGGTGTCCTAGCTCCAGAGGAAAGAAAAAGAGTGAATTTCTTTCCTCTGCCTTTTTGTTCTATTTGGATCCTCAGTTGATTAGGTGGTGTTCACCTACACTGGGTAAATGTGGCTCTTCCTCACTCAGTTCTTTGGTTCAAGTGCCAATCTCAGTTTAGTTTTGATTTGTATTTCTTTGATGATTAGTGAGGCTGAGCATTTTTTTAAAATGTATCTGTTGGCTGTTTGTATGTCTTCTTTTGAGAAGTGTCTTTTCATGTCTTTACCCACTTTCTAATGGTTAATGAGGTTTGTTTTTTTTTCCTTTCGGCACATATGAGTTCCTTGTAGATCCTGGATGTTAGGCCTTTGTCAGATATACAGTTAGCAAATATTTTTTCTCAATCTGTGGCTGTCTCCCCACTCTCTTGATGACTTCTTTTGCTTTGCAGAAGGTTCTCAGTTTGATGACATCCCACTTGTCTATCTTATCTATTATGGCATGGGCTTTTGGGGTTTTGATCAGAAAGTGGTTGCCTACTCCAATGTCTGTAAGAATGTCTCCTGCATTTTCTAAGATTCTTATAGTTTGAGGTTTTACTTTTCGGTTTTTGATCCATTTAGAGTTGAGTTTTGTATATGGTGATAGGTAGGGGTCCTGTTTCATTCTTCTGCATGTGGTCAGTCAATTTTCCCAGTACCATTTACTGAATAGGCTCTCCTCTCCCTAGTCAGGATGGCCATCATTGATAACTCAAAAAACAATAGATACTGGCAAGGACGTGGAGAAAAGGGAACACTTCTGTACTGCTGGTGGGAGTGTAAATTAGCACTACCGCTATAGAAAACAGTGTGGACATTTCTCAAAGATCTAGAATTGACCTTCCATATGACCCAGCAATCCTCCTTCTGAGAATATATATGGAGGAACTCAGATCATTCTGCAAAAACGATACCTGCACATGCGTGTTTATTGCAGCACTATTCACAATAGCAAAAACATGGAACCAACTGTGCTGTCCATTAAAAGTGGACTGGATTAAAAAAATGTGGCACATATACACAATGAAATATTATGTAGCCGCAAAGAAGGACAATACTATGAACTTTGCAGCAACTTGGATAGATTTAGAGTCTATCAGATATCTGTGACAGAAGCAAGAACTGAGTACCCCATGTTCTCACTCATTAGTGGACCCTGAATATTTATCATAATATTACAAGAAAGGGATTGACAGTAGCATCACTTAAGGGTACCTGATTCTAAACCAGGTGAAGTGAGGACCAATGGGAGGCCCAAACTTCACCTGTATGTAGACCACTTATGTACCTAATCCCAAATTGAACCCCACGTCTTTAAAATTAAGCAACAGCAACAACAAAAACAAACACCAGTCTTTTCCAGAAACACTCTCATGGATATACTCAGAAATAATGCTTTACTATTAATTGAGGCAAGTTGATGCATAGAAATCATCATCACAGAATGCAAATTAAACCTATATTGAAATAATATTATACACACAGTTGTTTAATTTTTGATGAGAAGTTCATGGCCATTTGAATTTCTATTTCCATGTGTGTAAGGAGTCTGTTTTCTCTGTTTTTTTTTTTTTTTTTGAGTTGGAGTCTCACTCTGTCACTCAAGCTGGAATACAGTGGCACACTCACGGCCACAGCAGCCTCGATCTGCTGGGCTCAGGCAATCCTTCCTCCTCAGCCTTCCGAGTAGCTGGAACTAAAGATGTGTGACCATGCCTGGCTAATTTAAAAAAAAAAATATTATAGAGATGAGGTCTTGCCAAGTTGTCCAGACTGTTCTTGAATCCCTGGTCTCGGACAATCCTCTTGCCTCGGCCTCCCAAAGTGCTGGAATTACAGGCTTGAGCCACCGTACCCGGCCTTGTTTTCTCTGTTTTTAAGAATTTAAAAAATATCTTTAGTTTTACACACTTGGTCTATGATGTACCTGGGTACATTTTCTTTGTATTTATTCAACTTTGGGTGTATTGATCTCAAATCTATAAATCTGTGACTTTCACCAAGTGTATTACTGCCCCATTCTTTCTCTTCTCTTGGATGTCAGAACTTCCCATAGGTGGAATAAACTGGAGAATAGACTTTCTTTCTGGAGAATGCTCTTGGTGTATTTTCAAATGGGTGATTTTTCTCCTTTGTCTTCCAAGGGCAAGAAGGAATTTCTCTTCAGTCTTCACTGTGAAAATCTGGTAGGATTCCAGGAGGCGAAACCCATAAAAATGTGAAGACCCACATAAGACTGCAGCCTCTATCCCCAGAAGTTTCTAACTCTCACACTAGTCCACAGTCAGTCTCCAGCAGTTTCTCAAAATTGCTGTTTAAAGGTTCCCACTAGCTTGTGGCTCAGTGGCTTCTGCTCAGGGCAAGCTGATTTCTCTGTTCTCTCTGTTGTCTCTCTATTGTGATTCTCTCTAATCCCCTGTCTCTTCTGATTTCAGAACGGGAGTTTGCCTTGTGATCCCAAGTCTTTGAAGGGTCCTGCAACTTTCAGTTTGTTCATTTTATTTTCTTATAGTAAGGATGAGAGTGCTGATTTCTAAGCTCTTTGCATGTTGGAAGCTGCTCCTATGTTTTTATTATTTGTCTGTTAACCAGATTCTACTTTATGCTTTGAGTTTTTACTATTACTTCTTGAAAAGAGAAAAAAAAAACATTATTTGGTGTAAATAATGTGTATAATAATAGGCAATTTAAGTCAACAATTTAATTATGTAAGTCCTTTTAATAGGAGAGTTTTAAAAACAAATCCTAAATTATTAACACTGAGTAAATCCATGAAGCTGTTAAAACATATGAGGGATATTTGTATCTGCATATAAGGAAAGATCACAACGTACATAAGTAAAAAGAATAAAGATTCAGCAGTATTATTTTCTCACATTTGTGTATTTTAAAGAGGAGTGTGTGCACATTTCATTGTAACTGATTGAATTTTGTCGAAAAAATAAATAAGACCATAGTAATGGAGATCTGAGTAAAGAGGTGAAGAACTAAGAATTTAAAATTGGATGACACCATGGTGTACCCTTTTGCGCCATCTGATTTTAACACGTTGCTTGAAAATATGCAGTTAATTAAAAATATTGCAAGATCCAACTTGCCTAAAATTTCTCTAGCTTTTTAAACAATGTGTCCATTTGGTTAATGAAACTAGATTCTCTTAAGAGACAAAATAATGAAATCTTTCTTGAGATGCAAAAACATCTGGTAAGTAGGAAGAGAGAACACGACCAGTGTTTGCACATAGAGAGCACAGAGAATAGGTAGTGAGAGATTAAAATACATATACTGAAAGAGTTCAAGGTTTTCTGCTTCCATTTTACTAGCTGTAAAAGAGAATAAAGCTTGCCAGCAACAAAGCACTATTGATTACAGCAGCTGCAGATAAAAGCCAACTTGTAGGGAGTAGGTGTGAAATGACAATTACAATTAATCAGAAGGCTTGTCTTCCAGGGGGTGTTTACTCATTAGCCTGTGGTGTATTGTCGTTATGAGCTCTCATTGCTTGATCGCAGCTGTAGTTTATACCTTCCACTTTCCAAAAGGCTTCTGGAACTTTATTCTTCATTGACATATTTGGTAATCAGCGGTTATATGGCATTCTCATTTTCAAAATACATTTGTAGTAGCAGTTTTAAAGGTCTAGAAGAGTGCTAGGAAATAAATTATACATTAACACTCATGAAATCTGCAACTTTGCAGCCAACTGAATCTAAATGTCTCCGTACATAGTCCCTCCAAAACATAAAGTACAACGAGGAATACAAAAAACACACATTTTATACATTTCAGTGTTACATTAGTAAGAGAGAATACTGTGAACTTCAGGTATCATCTGAGAAAAATAAACCCCAAATTGCAACAGAGCTGCATGGCCCTTCATGCCTGCAGGTGTAGACAGAAAAAAATGAAAGTCTTAAGAGAGCCTATCAAAAGGAGGAGAAGAGAGAGAAGAATACAGGTGAAACACCGACAAAAACATCTCTGAAAAATAATTTTTTTTTTTCTTGAGTTGGAGTCTCACTCTGTCGCCCAGACTGGAGTGCAGTGGCACGCTTCCGGTCACCGCAGCCTCGACCTGCTGGGCTCCGGCAATCCTTCCGCCTCAGCCTTCCAAGTATCTACCATGCCAGGCTGATTTTTGATTTATTGTAGAGATAAGGTCTCGCCAAGTTGCCCAGGCGGGTCTCGAACCCGCAGGCTCAGGCAATCCACTCACCTCAGACTCCCAAAGCGCAAGATTACAGGCTGAGCCACCAAGCCCGGCTCGAAAAATAAATTTCAACATTGAGTGATTAAAATACATAAGTTAGAAAAAGATGGCCCTTAAAGATATCTATGTCCTTATCACCAGGAATCTGTTACTATACGCAGCAGTGAGAGGCATTTTGTAGATATGGTGAAGGGTGAGAAATCTGAGGTGGGGAGATTCTCCTGGATTATCTGGGCAGGCCCAATATAATCATGTGATCTGTTAAAAGCAAAGAAACTCTCTGGCTGCAGTCAGAGAGAAAGCTATAAGGGCAGAAGAAAGGAAAGAGAGCTGTGGCTGTGACACCGTGGGCTTTGAAGATGGAGGATCTGAGGATGGCCTCCTGCAGCTGGAAAAACCAGTGACACAGATAGTCCCCTTGAGCCTCCAGAGCAGACACAGTCCTGCTGACACTTTGATTTCAGCCCAGTGCTGACCTCTAGAACTGGAACATAATAACTTAATCAAGATTGTCGCTGAAGATGTGGGAGACTAAGCACTCACATACATTGCTGATGGGAAGGCAAACTGGTTTATATAGTTGTGACTTCTTGGGAGGGGGGATATTTAAGAAAACTACATTTACATTCTGACTGAGCAATACTATTTCTAGGAGTTTCATTCTGAAGGCATGTCTCCCGCCCTGTAAAAACACATTTGCACAAGGATGTTTATTGTAGTACTTTTTTTGTAATCGAAGATACTAGAATATCCAGAATAGCCATACATAGAAGCGTAGCTGAATAGACAGTCTATGGTATGTTCACCCATCAGGATACTCTACTACTGTTATAAAAGAAGATTGAGGATGTCTACGGACAGATATAGAGTGGTTTTCAGGAAACAAAGTGCAGAGGAGTATTTATAGTTATACTTTAAAAGAGGAACAACTATAAAATTATACATTATATGTTTATTTTTGCAAAATGAATTATAGGAAGGATAAAGCAGAAAACAACAAGACTGACAACCTACAGGGTTAGATGGGAATGAGGTGAAAGGGATAGCGTGGGAATGACACTTTCCTAAGTATTGTTGTCCCTTAGTATTCATGGGGAATTGGTTCCAGGATCCCTGTGAATACCAAAATCTATGGATTCTCATGTCCCTGATATAAAATAGCGTAGTATGTGTATAAAACCTATGCACATCCTCCTACATACTTTAAATTATCTCTGGATTACATGTAATTCCTAATACCATATAAGTACTATGGAAATAACTGTTATGCTGTGTTTTAAAATTTTGTATTATGTTTTATTTTTGTGTTGTTATTTTGTATTGTTTTTAAAATTATTTTTGATCCACAATTCATTGAATTCATGGATACAGAAGCTGTAGATAGGGAGGGCCAACTGTATGCTTGTTAGATAGTTTTGATTTCTTGCAGCCATTGTACATACACAAAACAGCCATGAAATAAGATATGAATTAAATATAGTTGAATCCAACTGTATTTCATATGAATAAAATTATCACGCTGAATGGAGAGGAGATTTAACCCTCCTAGCTTTTCAGCAAAATATTTTGAATCTGTGCCCTTATGTTAAAGAGGAAAAAAAATCTCCAAGCAAATATCGAGATCTACTTAGCCTTCTTGTTTGTTTGTTTGCATTGCCATGCATACAGTTCTAAAACGACTTCTTATGCATTTTATGATTGGGTTATCAAGTAAATATATGGAGCCTAATGTGAGCTAGGTTTCTCACCGTTGGAGAAGGGTGTTATAGATATAGAAAGGGGGAAGACTAGAATAAACCTTCTGTTGTTGGTTTATCATTAAAAGTGAGGGAGAACCCCTGCCCAAATAAAAACGGAATTATCTTTTGGCGGGCAGGCCTCTTGTAGTACAGGCTTTCCCTGCTAAGCAGGTGTCCTAGAAACAGCTGGTTTGTGAGAGATTGCATTTGGCTTCAGTAAATTTTTTTTGGAAATTCTTTCAATGTGTTTTCCCATTACAAGGCACCTACCCTCTCAATGCTGAGTGTTCAGCAGTTTTTAACCAAAAAACAGCATGACTTCCATGCCCCACCCTCCCTATTCGCCCAGTCTTGTCCCAGGCAAGTATTTTTCTGTTTCCCAGATGAAAGAGTCCTCAAAGGGAAATGCTTTGCCAAGGTGGAAGAGGTGAAACAAAAAACAACAGAAGTACTAAAAGGCATCAAAATTTACAAGTTCTAAAATTGTTTTGAGAAGTGGAAAAAGCATCTCAGCAGGTGCATTGCATCAAACAGAGAGTAATTAGAATGTGACTGAAGTTTAAACATGTAAGAATAAATACACAATCAAAAAAATAAATTCAGTTTTTTGGGAGTTCCTCCTCATATAGGCATATATACACACACAAATATTCATAATAATATTCATATAATATGTTTATGCATATAAATACCCATTATATATATTTATTATCTATGTATATATGTTTTGTATGTATGCTATTTAAAAAACATTTTTATCCATTATCTTTTGATTGTCTACCCAATTGGAAGAAAGTAACAAAAAGTATTTGTACATATATGACATATATCTTATGTTTTTAATCCTAATTTTCTATTTTATTTTTAATTTTTTTTAGTTTTTATTTTAAAGATGTGGGATACAATTCAGGGTTAGGCATACACATGGTTATTGTACAGGTAAAGTTTGGGCCTCACTTTGGTCTCCACTTTCCCTGGTTTGAGATCAGGTACCCTTATTGGTGAAGTGTTTCCCCCCTCCCGCCCTCCCTCCCCTGGCCATTTACCACTACTGCCAATCCCTTTCTTATATTATTATGATAATTGTTCAGTTTCCACTTATGAGTAAGAATATGTGGCACTCAGTTCTTTGTTTCTGTGACAGATCACTGAATATTATAGACTTTAAGTCCATCCAAGTTGCTGTGAAGTTCATAATTTTGTCCTTCTTTATGGCTGCATAATATTCCAACATGTATATGTACCACATTTTTTTATCCAGTTCACTTTAGAAGGGCAGCACAGTTGGTTCTAAGTTTTTGCTGTTGTGAATAGTGCTGCAATAGACATGAGTGCCCAGGTATCTTTTTTGTAGAATGATCTGAGTTCCTCCAGGTATATTCCCAGAAGGAAGATTGCTAGGTCATATGGAAGGTCAATTTCTAGATCTTTCAGGAATCACCTCATTGTTTTCCACAGAGGGTGTACTAGTTTATGCTCCTACTAGAAGTGTTTCCGTTTCCCCACATCCTCTCCAGCATCTGTTGTTTTTTCAGTTATTGATGATGGCCTTCCTGATTGGAGTTAGGTGGTATCTCAGTGTGGTTTTTATTTGTATTTCTTTGATGACTAGTGAGGCTGAGCATTTTTTCATGTATCTGTTGGCTGCTCATATGTCTTCCTTTAAGAAGTGTCTATTCATATCTTTTGCCCACTTTTTAATAGGACTGTTTATTTTTTTTTTTTCTGCACGTTTGAGTTCCTTGTAGGTCCTTTGACAGACATACCATTGGCAAATATTATTTCCAATTCTGTGGGCTGTCTCCCTGCTTTCTTGATGGTTTCTTTGGCTTTGCAGAAGCTTGTCAGTTTGAGGAGGTTCCACTTGTCTATCTTTTATCTCTTAAGGCATGGGCACTTGGGGTTTTGATAAGAAATTGGTTGCCAGCTCCAATTTCCATAAGGGTGTCTCCTGCATTTTCTAAGGTTCTTATGGTTTGAGGTTTTACGTTTAGATTTTTGATCCATTTAGAGTGTTTTTTGTGTATGGTGATAGGTAGGGGTCTTGTTTTAATCTTCTGCTTGTGTTCAGCCAGTTTTCCCAGCACCATTTACTGAATAAGTTCTCCTTACCCCAGTGGTTGTTAGTGGAGGTGATCTGCAGATAGCTTCTGAACCACAGCCCCCTCTGTCACACCTTAATGAAGTCTCAAAACTGCAAAAATCACAATCCCCCATCTCCAGGCCAGCTTCAAAACTGAAAAAGTCCACAGGATCTACATAAGGAAAAATAGGGGATTGAGCAAACAGAAGTGAAAGCTATCCCCCCTATCACTGAGCAATAGAATGAAAGAAGGGGAAAGGGGGGTTCTTCACAAATGAAGAAGAATCAGAGGAAGAACACAGGTCCCATACAGACCCCTGGGAAGATAGCACCCGAGAATACAGACTTCAGAACCCAAACAATGAAGAGTCCCCAAAATGACGGATTTCAAATCACAAGATATTAATAAAGAGAAAAATAGAAATGAGGAGAGACAAAAGGAAAGAATGAAGGAGTTGATAACTGAGATGATGTCATTAAAGAATACATTAAACAAAATAATTAACAAACTGACAAGCTTGGAAAGCAGAATTAACAATGCAGAAGAAATAATCTCAGAGCTTGAGGACCAAAATATGGAAGTAACCTGAACTGTTAAAAAACATACAAAAGAAGCCTTAAAAGATGGAGCAAAGCCTCCAAGAGATGTGTGATTATATTTTTAATTTTTTCATTCATGTATGTATTTATTTATTTTTATTTTTATTTTTTTTTTGAGTTGGAGTCTCACTCTGTCACCCAGACTGGAGTGCAGTGGCCACCCCCAGCCACCGCAACCTCAACCTGCTGGGCTCCGGCGATCCTTCCACCTCAGCCTTCCAAGTAGCTGGAACTACAGGCGCGCGCTACCACGCCCGGCTAATTTTTGACTTATTGTAGAGATGAGGTCTCACCAAGTTGCCCAGGTGGGTCTCAAACCTGTGGGCTCAGGCAATCCACTCACTTCAGCCTCCTAAAGCGCTGGGATAACAGGTTGAGCCACCAAGCCCGGCAATGTATTTATTTTTTTGTAGAGGTCAGGGGACACACTATGTTGCTCAGAGTGGCCTCAAACTCTGTGGTCTCAAGTGGTCCTCCTGCCTTGATTTCCCTAAGCATTGAGATTACAGGTATGAGCCACCATGCTCAGCTCTAATTTTAAAATTTTAAGCCAATATCCTTATTTGTTTGTATTACCTGATCCAGGTGATAAGGTCAGAAAAAAGAAGAGAAACTTTAGGATTAAAAAATATATATATACTATAGATGATCTGAGTGTGACTAATTGGGAATTGGCTTCATGCATTTGTGATAATTGCTATTTCAGAGAATTACTTATTTTTAGTCATCTAAAGTTTATAATTTTAAAATGCTCGACAAGTTTAAATATCCAACTTTTCATAATTTGATGGGGAAAATTAATTATATCTGGTCAAAAACAATTTCTCTAAGTTGTATGACTAAGAACTAAAAACTATCAAGAAAGAGAATATCCTGCAAGAAACTTTATAATAACCATTTGTGAGAATGTATTTCACTCTGAGACAAAATTTGATAATGGCCTTATGAATTCTTCCATGACTCAGTAAAATGGGAAAGGACTTTGGGCATGGAACTAGGCTTCTGCTTCTGATTTTGGTGTCTTTTATTGAGCCACTTAATCTTTCTGTGACTTAAATTCTTCAAAACAGAAATACATGTCTCAAGTATTTTGTAATGAGTAAATATAGTAATGCATGTGAAAATGTCCAATAAATGGTAAGATCTTATGCAAATACTAATTGTCACAAAATGCTTGTCTACCACATCTTAAATGAGTATTTAGCAGTTTAAATCTCAGCATTTTTCTCAAACATTTTACCACTTGCACAGTTAGCTCATAAAAAAGCAGAACAGTTCTCATTGCTGTGCTTGCTGATTCATTTCCTAAATATTCTAGGGGATAAAAAGATAATTGATTCTACTTTTATTGATTGCTGAAGGTCTCAGAGATTTTAATAAATAAAAATTTAGAAAACATTGATGCATGCTTCACTGCCTAGTGATCTCTACCCAATTGGCTTAAATTGTGAGGAATTGTTTAAGTCTCAATATTACAAGATTTAAAAACATGAGTCAGGGGAAACAAAAAATTGTATAACATAAATGAGGTAGGGCCTTTCAGGCACCCCAATCACTTGCAGTTTCACTCCAAGCTTGTTTTTTAAAAAGTCATTGCCTTCCTGATACTGTAATAAAGTGCTAAAAAATAATTAAATGCTGAGTCATTTTTTTCCCCCGGTGGTCAGTCAATATAGTAAATACAGTTTTGAAGATCTAATTATGAAAAATGCCATGACATGAAAATAACTTCTCAAATTTTCAGATGCCCAAATATTCAGATTTTCCTAGTAATGTTCTAAGCATAAAGGTGTGTATTTGTGAAATTGCTAAACCTTCAGAGACCATCTGTTTGGGCTATTATCCAAAGGGAACAATTCTGAAGAGATGATATAGAGGTACCCACTAGCATCATATTGCCTACCAAGGAGTATTTAGACATGGATTTTTTAAAAATTTGCTTAAACCAAAGATTAAGATGTTTCAGATTTTAGGAAATTATTTTTCCATAGTTTTGAATAGTTCAAGATTTTTCAAAAAGATAAGCTACCTGAGTGAAATGAGGTTATCTAATTTGTTGAGATCCAATCATTTAGAGTAGTCTCTTACAATTCTTTTTCTTTCTCTAAAGTAGATTTGAATGGCTTCACTTTTATTCTTGATTTTGGCAATTTGAGGTTTTTTTTCTACTCGATCTAACTAAAGGTTTGTCGCTTTTGTCATTCTTTTCAAAGGAGCACCTATTTTTGGTTTTGTTGATTTTTCTCTATTGCTTTTTAATTTCTGTTTTATTTATCTCCTGTCTAGTCTCTGTTAACTTCAATCTTCTTGTTTTGAATTAGTTTTAATTTCTTTTTTTCCTTTCTTAAGAATTCAGAAAGCTATTATTAAGGTAGAAATTTAGGGTATGTAGCTGGAAATGTTATTACTTTTTCATGAAAGCATTTGCAACTATAGATTTGTTTTAAGCACTACTTTCACTGTGTCTTATACATTTTGGTATGACATGTGTTTGCTTTTGTTCATCTCAAAGTATTTTATAATTCTGTTGTAATATCTTCTTTGATCATTGGTATTTAAAGACTGAGTTGTTGCTGGGCTCGGTGGCTCAGCCTGTAATCCCGCACCTTTGGGAGGTTGAGGTGAGTGGATTGCCTGAGCCCGTGGGTTCGAGACCTGCCTGGGCAGCAAGAACTCATCTCTACAATGAATAAAAAAAAATCAGCTGGGCATGGTAGCGCATGCCTGTAATTCCGGCTACTCGGAAGGCTGAGGCGGAAGGATCGCCGGAGCCCAGCAGGTCGAGGGTGCGGTGGCCGGGAGCGGCCACGGCACTCCAGTCTGGGCGACAGAGTGAGACTCCAACTCAAAAAAAAAATTAAATTAAATAAAAAAAAAAAAGACTGAGTTGTTAAACTTCATTATATTTGTGAATTTTCTAAATTTCTGTGATCATTGATTTTCATTTTGTTTCATTGTGGTTGGAGAACTTATTTTCTCTGCTTCAACATTTAAAAATTCCTGAGATGTATTTTGCAGACTAATTTTTAGTGTCTCTTGAATGCCTCAGGAACACTTGAGAAGAATATGTATGGGGTGAAATGTTCTGTAGGTTTAGTTATGTTATTGCTCTGCTTCATTTTTTAATTTTCTTGACCTGCTGTCTAGTTATTCTGTCTATTATTGAAAGTGGGATACAGAAATCTTTAACTATTACTGTGAAACTCTTTTTTTATTTGTTAATTTGATTAGATTTGACTTATGTATTTTGGGCTTTATTGTTAGATTCATATGTTTTTATCATTGCTAAAACTTTTTGAATGCAGGGGAGGTGGCAGCAAGATGGCCATGGAACAGGTCAGACTGTGAGAGTCTCCAAAAAAGCAAATGTCCATAAAGACTCTCTGCGTGAGTGTGTGAGAGTGGGTGAGTGGAAGTTTGAGGGGAGACTTGGTTTATGCACCTGGGGCTCTCCTTTGGAGGTGACCACAACCCCTCACTGCCCTGAAATTGGAGCTCCTGGTGCACAGGATCATTTGCTGTTCTCAGGGCTCTCCTGAGAGGAAGTAGCAGAAAACAGCTGCTCCTCACCACCTGGCACTTGGCCCACACCATCATCTGTGACAGCAGAGTGGCATAAGCCCCAGGAACCATAGAGACAGCAGGTCGTGGATATCTGGAATGGAGCCCCACTATTGGTGAGGAGATGCCAACTGGTGCCATTTTCTCTGTCCCAGGACCAGGTAGAGACCTGCATTGCCCCAGCCCTCCAATCTGGGACCTAGAGGTTATTTCCTCATTAGACTCAGAGAGACAGATGCTCTTCCCCCACTCCTGAATAGGCACAGACATGTCAGATCTGAGTAGGAGACTTGACAGCAGTGGCAGCAAGTCAGGTGAGTCCAGATCTGATCCGCCCTTCTCCCACAGTAGTCCCTGGGGTGTCTGACCAACACTAAGAGCAACCCTATCAGCTTGCACTGAGAACAGAGGGGAGAGGCTGGAGACTGGAGCTGCTCCTTAACATGGAGACAGCAGCCAAAAGGAAGTTGTAGTTACAGAAATGGCCACAGAGAAAGTTTTATTTTCTGAGTTTTTTGTTTGTTTGTTTTGGGTTTTTGTTTTTTTCTTCTTTCTTTCTGTTTTTGTTTATGTTTTCATACATGCTTTGTGCTATTTTTCTGTTTGTTTGTTTTTAGATTTTCTGTTTGTGTATAGGTATCTTAGAGGGAGAGTACATCAACTGGGGGGTTTTGGTTTGTTTGTTTTTATGTTTTTTATTTTTTTTCTGTCTTTGTTTCTCTGTTTATTTGTTAGTTGTATGCCTGTTTTCTCTCTTCTTCTCTCTCTCCGTCATCCTTCCATTTTCCTCCTTCCTTTTCATTCTTTTTCTTTTTCTTACCTTATTTTGCTTTCAGAGGGCAAACATATATGCCCACTGCATGGACAGAATGTCAGGCAGTGGAAAGTGGGTTCCACGGGGCCCACATGCCTATTGGTGGATACAGGATCTGCAGATAGTTTCTGAATCACAGCTCCTCTCTCATTTAAATCTCAAAACTGCAAAAAGCACAGTTCCCCACCCCCAGTCTAGCTTCAGAATTGAACAAAGAGGTAAAAGAAGGGGGAGGAAAACCTTCATAAATAACAGAAAACCAAAGGAAGAATACAGGTCTCACACAGAACCCTAGGAGATCAACCACTGAGAATACAGACTTTGGAACACAAACAACGAAGAGCCTCCAGAATGACTGGTCTCAAGATATCAAGATATTAATGGAGAGAATAAATAGAAATGAAGAGAGACAAGAAGGAAGAATGAAGGAGTTGATAACTGAGATGGTGGCAATAAAGAATGCAGTGAATGAAATAAATAACAAACTGAAAAGCATGGAAAGCAGAAGTAACCAAGCAGAAGAAAGAATCTCAGAGCTTGAGGACCAAAATATGAACTAACTCAAACTGTTAAAAACATAGAAAAGAAGCTTGCAAAGACAGAATAAGACCTCCAAGAGATGAGTGATTATTTCAAGAGGCTGAACCTAAGATTAATTGGAATCCCTGAGGTAGATAGAGAGACAGTCTACCCTGGAACAAACATTCCATGAAATTATCCAGGAAAACTTCCTTCATCTCATCAGTGATGCAACCATCCAAACACAAAAGAGTCAGAGAAACCTTGCAAGGCAACAAATGAGAAGACCAACTTGTAGACACATAGTAATTTGCCTAATCAAAGGAGAGGTATAAAAGAAAAAATCCTAAAGGCAGCAAGAGAGAAAGGTCAGACTACCTACTAGGGAAGACCAGTCAGAATGGCAGCAGACTTATATACAGAAACTTCAGGATAGGAGATATTGGAGTCCAATCTTCAAAGTTCTCAAAGATTAACAATTTCAACCAAGAATTACCTATCCAGCTAAGCTAAGTTTCATCAGTGATGGAGAATTAAAATTCTTCCCAGATATTCGATATCTAAGAGTTTTCACTACCTCCAGACCAGCTCTACAAGAAAAACTTTAAAAAGTATTAAACACAGAAGAAAGAAGAAAAAAGAATGGCAAGAATGCAGGACAAAGATGTAAAACAAACATACATCAACCCCAAAATCAAAAGAAAGATGACAAAAAAATAAACAAACAAATAGCAGCAACAACAATAAATCCTATACCAATCTCATGACAGGAATAAACTGTCACATCTCAATAATTAGCCTAAATGTGAATGGATTAAATGCACCACTGAAACAACATAGAATAGCAAATTGGATAAAATATCATGAGGCAACAATATGTTGTCTCCAAGAAACTCCAAGAGTGCCCAAGAAATGACACTTACAGACACAAAGTAAGAGGATGGAAAACAAATTTTCATGCAAATAGAACACAAAAGTAAGCAGGAGTTGCAATCTTAATATCAGACAAAATGCCCTTTAAACTATGAAAATTTTAAAAAGATATGGAAGGTCACCACATAATGATAAAAGTTTCAATCCATCAACAAGAAATAGCCATCCTAAACATATATGCACCCAACATAGTAGCACCAACTTTCATTAAGTGGCTTCTAAATCAACTAAAAAAAAATGTATATAGACTCTAACACTCTCATAGCTGGGAACTTAAACACCCCACTAACAACCCTAGACCAGATCATCATGACAAAAAGTCAACAAGGAGATCCAGAACCTCAATGTGATGCTTCACCAAATGGACTTAATTGATACCTACAGAGCACTTCACCCAACAACACCAGAATAGACAATCTACTCATCACCACATGGAACGTACTCTAAGATGAACCATATTCTTGACCATAAATCAAGCATAAACTAATTTCATAAGATTGAAAAACTGCCATGTACCTTCTCAGACCAAAGTGGAATAAAAATAAATATCAACACCAAAGTTCCCCCCAAACCCACAAAGACATGGACACTAAACAGGATGATGCAGAACAACTTCTGGGTCAACAGAGAAATCAAAACAGAAATTAAAAGACTCCTGGCAACAAATGTAAATGAAGAAACATCTTATCAAAATCTCTGGGATACCACAAATACAGAACTAAGAGGGCAATTCATACCTCTATGAACACACAAGAAGGAAATGGAAAGATCACAAGTTAACAGCCTAACAAATCACTTAAGGAAGCTGGAAAGCAAGAGGACAAAAATCCCAACTTCAGCAGAGGAATCCAGATCATCAAAATAAAAGCCCAAACTTGGAACATAGAAGACAAAAATATGATACAAAAATCAACAAAATGAAAAGCTTGTTCTTTGAAAGGATTAACAATATTGATGGGCCCCTAGCTAGACTGACCAAGAAAAAGAGAGAAAAAGCCCAAATAAACACAATCAGAAATGCAAAAGATGAAGTGACAACTGACCCCAAAGAAATAAAAACAATTGCCAGAAATTACTATGTACTCTTGTATGGAAACAAACTTGAAAACCTAAAGGAAATGGAAGATTTTCTGACATCACACAACCTCCCCAGGTTGAAACAAGAAGAACTCAAGACCCTAAATAGGCCAATGACAATCCAGGAAATTGACTATGTCTTAAGAAAACTACCTACCAAAAAGAAAAAAAAAAAAAAAAAAAGCCCTGGACCAGATGGCTTTCTAGCAGAATTCTAAAAAACAAACAAGGAGGAGCTGATACCAATCCTACCAAAAGTATTCCAGGCAATTAAGAAAGATGGAACTCTCCCCAAATTATTTTATGAAACTAACATCACATTGATACCCAAACCAGGTAAAGATCCAGCAAAGAAAGAGAACTATAGACCAATATTCTTGATGAACATAGATGCTAAAATTCTCAACCAGATTCTAGCAAACCAAATTCAGCAACACATGAAACAACATGAATGTGTTGCTGAATCTGGTTTGCTAGAATCTGGTTGAGAATTTTAGCATTTATGTTCGTCAAGGATATTGGCCTGTGGTTCTCTTTCTTTTCTAGATCTTTACCTGATTTGGGCATAAAGAAAATGTGGTACACACACACAATGGAATATTATGCAGCCATAGAGCAAGACAAATATATGGACTTCACAGCAACTTGGATGGATTTGGAGCCGATCATACTCAGTGATCTATCACAGAAACAAAGAACAGAGTACCATATGTTCTCACTCATAAGCAGAACTTGAACAATTATAATACTATAAGAAAGTGTTTGGCAGTAATGGGAAACTGTCAGGGGAGGGGGGTGGGATTGGCAGTTGAGGAAAACTGCTAGGGAGGGGGGGCATACCTCATCAACAAGGGTAACTGCATAATCAATGTTTGTATACCTAACCCTAAATTGCACCCCATATATTTATAATAAAATAATAATAATAATAATAATAAAAAATTAAAAAAATTTAAAGAAAATCATCCACCATGACCAATAGGCTTCATCTTCGAGATGCAGGGCTGCTTCAACATCCTCAATAACATAAACGTAATTAAATGCCTTAGCAGATGTAAAAACAAAACCCACATGATTTTGTCATTAGACGTGGAAAAAGCTTTTGATAAAATCCAGCACCCCTTCTTGATAAAAACCCTTGAACTTCTAGGCATAGATGTAATATACCTTAAAATGGTAAGAGCCATCCATGAGAAACCCACAGCCAGCATACTGCTAAACACAGAAATTGGAACCATTTCCCCTGAAAACCGGAACAAGACAAGAATGCCCACTCTCACCTCTCCTGTTCAGCATAGTTTTGAAAGTCCTATCTAGAGCAATCAGACAAGAGAAGGAGATCAGGGGTATCCAAATAGAAAAAGAAGAAGTCAAGTTATCCCTCTTTGCAGATGACACGATTTTATACCTCAAAAACCCAAGAGAATCTGACAAAAACCTCCTTGCACTGATAAAGAACTTTGGCCAAGTCTCAGGGTATAAAATAAATGTGCAAAAGACTGTCGCATTCCTATACACCAATAATAAATAAACAGAAACCCAAGTAAAAAAAAGCACAATCCCATTCACAATAGCCTCAAAAAAATGAAATACCTTGGCATCTTCCTAACCAGAGAAGTCAAAGACCTTTACAACAAAACTACAAAACACTGCTCAAACAAATCAAAGATGACATAAATGGAAAAATATTTCATGCTCATGGACTGGAAGAATCAATATTGTTAAGATGTCCATTTTACCCAAGTCAACCTCTTCTCAGATCTGGAAACAGCATTACAGGAATTCATATGAAAATATAAATGATCACAAATAGCCAAAACAATCCTCATGAAAAAAAAAAAAGCAGGGGGTATTACACTCCCCGACTTAACCTTTATTGTAAAGCTACAGTAATCAAAACAGTCTCTTACTGGTACAAAAACAGGCATATAGACCAATGGAACAGGATAGAGATTCCAGAAGGAAACCCTCAATTTCTCAACCAACTCATCTTTGACAAAGCCTCCACCACCAACCGCTGGGGAGAGGAGAACCTATTCAGTAAATGGTGCTGGGAAAACTGGCTGACCACATGCAGAAGATTGAAATAGGACCCCTACCTATCACCATACTCAAAAATCAACTCTAAATGGATCAAAGACCTAAATGTAAAACCTCAAACTATAAGAACCTTAGAAAATGCAGGAGACACCCTTATGGAAATTGGAACTAGCAACCAATTCCTGATCAAAACCCCAGTGCCCATGCCATAAGAGATGAGATAGACAACTGGGACCTCATCAAACTGACAAACTTCTGCAAAGCCAAAGAAACCATCAAGAGAGCAGGGAGACAGCACATAGAATGGGAAAAAATATTTGCCAACTGTATATCTGACAAAGACCTAACATTTAGGATCTACAAGAAACTCTAATGTGCTGAAAATAAAATTAAAAAAAAAAACAGCCCCATTACTAAGTGGGCAAAAGATATGAATATACACTTCTCAAAAGAAGACATGCAAGCAGCCAATAGATACATGGAAAAAATGCTCAACCTCACTAGTCATAAAAAAAATTCAAATTAAAACCACACTGAGATACCACCTAACTCCAGTTGGGATGACCATCATCAATAACTTGAAAAATGACAGATGCTGGAGAGGATGTGGAGAAAAGGGAACACGGCTACACTGTTGATGGAAGTGTAAACTAGTAAAACCTCCGTGGAGAACAGTTTGGCAATTCCTAAAAGATCTAAAATTCGACCTTCCATATGACCCCACAGTCCCCCCTACTGAGAATATGCCTGGAAGAACTCAAAGCACTCTATGAAAAAGATACCTGCACATGCATGTTTATTGCAGGATTATTCACAATAGAAAACACAGAATCAACCATGCTGCATATGGAAAGAAGACTGGATTTAAAAAAATGTGGTATACATGATGGAATATTACACAGTCATAAAGAAAAACAAAATTATGAACTTCACAGTAACTTGGATAGACTTAAAGTCTATAATATTGAGTGATCTATCACAAAAACAAAGAACTGAGTATTATGTTCTCGCTCATAAATGGACCTTGAACAATTATCATAATACTATAAGAAAAGGATTGGCAGTAGTGGGAAACTTCTTGCGGGGCGGGGGGCAGGATTGGCAGTTGAGGGAAACTGCCCGGGGAGAGGGGGCACACCTCATCAACAAGGGTACCTGCATAATGAATATTTGTATACCTAACCCTGAATTATACCCCACATCTTTAAAACTAAAAATTAAAAAACAAAATCTTCCTGATGAATTGATCCTTTAATCCACATATAATGTCCTTTTTTGATTCTTGTAACAACTTCTGCTTTAAAGATAATTTTATCTGTTCTCTTTTGATTACTCCTTACATAGGATATCTTTTCCACTTTTGTACTTTCACTCATTGGTGTCTTCAAATCTAAAATGAATTTCCTATAGACAGTATATGTGCTATAAGGATATTTTTAAAACTTAAATCCTTTCTTCAAGTCTATGCCTTTTTTTTTGAGCTGGAGTCTTACTCTTTGTCGCCCAGGCTACAGTGCAGTGGCATACTCATGGCCACCACAGCCTCAACCTACTGGGCTTAGACTATCCTTCCACCTCAACCATCCATGTAGCTGGAACTACAGATGCATGCCACCATGCTCAGCTAGTTTTTGTGATTTGTTGTAGAGATGAGGTCTCACCAAGTTGCCCAGGCTAGACTCAAACTCCTGGACTCAGGCAATCCTCTCACCTCAACCTCCCAAAGTGCTGGGATTACACATTGAACCACCATGCCTGGCCAACTCTATGCCTTTTAGTTGGAGAGTTTAACTCATTTACATTGGATGTAATTACTGATAAGAACAGATTTACTTCTGCCATTTGAGTGTTTGTATTCTATACATCCTATTCTTTTTCTTCCACAATTCCTCCATTATTGCCTTCTTTTGAATTAAATATGTATTTTCTAGTGTATCATTTTAGTTCCCTTTTGTCAATTGATGCCAACTTAACAACAGTAGTATACAAAAATGCTGCTGCTGTAGCCCAGATTCTCTTGCCTTTGCACTGCTGTTTTCAAACATTATGTCCTTTTCCATTATGTCCTCTCCAACATAGATATATAATCACTGTTTTATGCAGTTGTCTTTTAAATCAGATATTAAAAATGATAAGATGTGTTAGAAATAGAAAATGCATTAATACCATGCTTTATATTTATCTATGTAGAAAATTTACTAGTATTCTTTACTTTGGATTTGAGTTACTATATAATAGCCTTTAATTTCATTCTGAGATGACTCCCTTTCGCATTTCTTATAGGGCAGGTTTGCTATTAGCAAACTCTCTGGTAATCTCTAAATTTCACTTTTATTTTTGAAGTGAAATAATTTTGGTGGGTAAAAAATTTGTGGTCGCTGTATTTTTTTTTTCTTTTCTTTTCTTTTGGTTCTTTAAATATGTCATCCCACTACCTCTGGCTCCTATGGTATCTTATGAAAATAGAAGTTAATCTAATTGAGTATTATTTGCACCTGATTAGTCACTCTTGCTGCTTTCAAGATTTTTTCTTTGTTTTTTGACACCTTGATTATGATGTGTCAGTGTCGATCTCTGAGTTTTTTTAAATTTGGAATGCTTTGAGTTTCTTGGATATGTATACTAATAGTTTTAATTATAATTTTAGAAGTTTTGGACACTTTGCTTCAAAATATCTCTTTTTCTTGGACTCTCTTGTGTGTATGTTGGTACTTGATGGTGTCCTACAAGTCTCTTAGGCTCTGTTTATCTTTTACCATTATTTTTGTTTTCATTCTGTTTCTCAGAATGGGTAATCTCAATTGACCTATCTTCAATTTCACTGATCTTTCTTATGCCTGTCCTAGTGTGCTGTTGATCCTCTCCAATGAAGTTTAATTTAAGTTGTACTTTCCTACTCCAGAATTTCTCTTTAACTTTATTTTATAATTTATGTTTATTTATTCATATTCTTTATTTGGTGAGGAATTAGTCTCATGCTATCCTGTTCTTCAGGCATGATTTTCTGTAGCTCTTTGAGTATATTTAAATAATTTCGAATAGATAATTTAAAGTCTTTGAAAAGTCAGTACAACATCTGAACACCCTTAGTAAAGGTTTCTGTTGATTGCTTTCGTTCCTGTATATATTGTACTTTTTAGTTTCTTTGCATGCCCCATACTCTTTCACTGAAAATTGGACAGTTTTAATATTGTAGTGTGGCAATTCTTATAACAAGATTCTCCTCTTCCCCAAAGTGTGTTGTTGTTGCTTGTTGTACTAGTTGTTTGCTTGTTCAGTAACTTTTTGTTTTAGTGACCGTCAAAACCAATTTTGTACAGTTTTCATTCTTTGTTATGTGTGACCTCTGAAGCTCTGTTCTATTAGCTTAGTGGTTAATTAATGATTGGACAGATATTTTCTTAAATTCCTGGAACCAAATTCTAACATTGCACAGAGGCTCTCTCACCTCCCTCCCTCCCTTTATGTGTATGTGTGTGGTGTGCTTTCAATAATCAGCTAGGCAGTTTAAAACTCTGTTGTTACCTTTCTGCTTGCATAGAGCATCAAGGTCAGCCATAGATGATTGATTGGGGTCTTATTAGGTCTTCCTTGAACATGCACATAGCTCTGGTCATGTACTTTCCTTTCAAGATTATATGTTGGAGCTTATTAAAGTCCTTATTCTTCAAAGCATATCATTCTCCAGTCTCCTTCAAAGCCTTTTAGTTAGTCTGTTTTCCTTGAAGTAGTATCCATTGCTGGAGGCAGCAGTCACTAAAATATTTATTTGCCTGTAAATGTTTTCTGTAGACACACTCCAGGTAGTGACTCTATCACTAGGTGGGTTCTGAGTTAGGCAAGGTAAAAACAAGCCTTTTAATCTGGTCTTCCAGGGAAAAGTAAAACCAAAAAGTACAATTCTTTGCAAGTAAAGTTTATTCGGCTCCATCTGTTACAAGTACCAGAAATTAGCAAGTTTTCAATACTAATCTTTGAACTGGAAAGTGAGGGATGCGATTAGGGTAAATCAAAAAGTCAAAAAACGTTTGCTGTTATCACTTTTTAAAAAATAAGTGCTCCCTAAATTGCTTTAAGTTTTTGGTTAGATTTCATAAAAAGTTGATTCTGACAGTGTTTGCCAGTTTCAGAGCTCAACTCTGTCAATTTTGCTAAAGTCAGTTTATTTTCTTTTTGGTTAGCTTTTTATTTTGTTGAAAATGGCCTCAGGTTTTCTCCCTCCTCCCATCCTCTAATAATAAGTAATAGATCATTTTCATTATTATTTTTTTCTAAATAATCTAAATTATTCTTCTGATTATTTGGTAGTATATTTAATATCTGATTTATTTTGTTTTGATTCCCCTTCTCTATCAAAAAATAAGATAAGCTGTGTGTAAATTTAGTGTCAATCAGTAAGCAGCACCCAAAAGTTTTCCTCTTCATTGACTTTACTTGTCTACACTTTCTGTCCATTTGTGGAACGTTGAATCTTATTTTTTATTACATAACTAGGGTCTAGGTTGGTAGGTGTGGTTCCTTAGGTAATATATCACTAATATTTAGAGGCAGATAATATAGTTTTAAAAAGTCCAATCGACCCTGCCTACATGCAACTTGGATTTGTTTTGGAGAATTCATGCATGTAATAGCATAACCCAGATGTATTTTATCGAACAATTCATACATGTACCATGTTTGAGATTGCATTTGCTTAAAATTCCTATGTTTTTTTTTTCTCCTAAATCTGAGCATAAATTCTCAAATTTTTAGTCAGTTTGAATCCTCATGGTACAGTCTTAATAAACACTCAGGGAGATTACTACAAGTAGATTTGAAGTATAAGGGAAGCTGAATTTATCAAAATAAAATAAAACAACCTAAATGGACTTTCTTCCTGCTGTATGATTTGGATAGGCAACCAGTTTCTCATTATTCTCATGGGTTCCCAAGGGACTAGATGCATTTCCAGGTGCTGTAGGACATCTGACATGATATCAATGGATTTTCCTAAATTCCTGTATGAGGCTGAGTAGTTTCTCACAAATGAAATTCCAGCACTTTGGGAGGCCGAGGCAGGAGGATTGCTTGAGACCAGGAGTTTAAGACCAGTCTGGGCAACAAAGACAGACTCCGTCTCTACAAAATATAAAAAATATCCATTATGAGATAGTGAGAAAGGGCTCCATTTTGGTTTCAAAAACAGAGCTGGAATAGTAGGTGGGAACATAAAAGGAAAGTATTATGATTTGACATTATCCATTGAACGATATTGTTAAAACTGGTTATCATATATTTTTTGGCTCTATAACTCTTGTACTGTTGCTGATTTTTTAATAAAAAAAAGATGAATTATAAAATGATACAATCTCTGTCTTATAACAGGAGAAAAAACACCCAGCTGTTTCAGAAGCATGAGCCCTGTTAAACTGAAGGTCCTTTGTGATCCTGATTTATTTTCAAGCAAATAAAGGGTCTGAGTTCTATTTGAAGTAGATTTTGAAGATTGTCTCATTTGGAATATATTTGGGTAGGGGGAGGTTAAAAAGAGAGGGAGACTTGAGGTGCCTACATATTGGAGTACTCCATGGGTAGCATTGTCAGTAAAATATTTTCATTGATGAAAGAGCCAAAGGATATTTACAAGAAGGATGTTTTACTTCCAATTGAGAATTGTTTGTATTTCTACAGGATAAACCCCACTTCTACATAATTCTTCATTAAAGTCTAAAAAGGAGTTGTATTTATCTAAGTCAAGAGGGGGCTGAGCACTTTGTCTAGAATGATACACTATGAAACAGGGATAATATGAGTAGGTGGGAAGGCACTCTTTAAACTGACACTATTTGACAGAAAGAAGAACTTGGAGCTAGAGGTAACTATTAAAACTCACACCTCATGTCTTTCCCCTTGGGGTTTTCAGTGCACCTCACACTATATATGATCATTCCAATTTAGCTCAGTTCATGACACTTTCTGTACATAGAATACCCCTCCCATTTTTGTTGATCAAAATTTGCTCATGCTTACTAGAGCTCAGCACTGCTTCCTCCCATGACATGTTCTCTGATACCCATTGTAGTGCAGTGCTTATTACTATAGTGTACTATTAACTGACACCTAACTGTAGTCAAAAGTTTGGGGAGTCCTGTCTCACACTGACTGTGGGCTAGCCCATGTGTCATGCTTTGGCCAAGGAGACAGTGACTTACAAAACAAACAGCATCTTGGGAATTGCTTTTGCCTTGGGGTTTTTTTCTTGTGCTTCTCCTGAAAACTTTAGTCTGCCATGTGAATAAACCTGGGCTTACCTGCTGGAATATTAGAGACCAAGGGAGAAATTTTAATCTCAGTAGTTCTGACTGCCCCAGAAGAGACAATGATAATTCACTAACTGTCCATAAAACACAAATGAGTTCAGCCAGGAAGAAATGCCTTCCTGAGTTCAACTTCAATTGACAGTATGTAAAAAAAAAGTGCTAAAAATGCTTATTTTTTTAATCCACTAAAATTAAATCACTAAATTTTGGAAATAGCTTGTTACACTGCAAAAGCTAACTAATACAGCCCCATTGAGAGCTAATTATGCCATAATTTGGATTTTGTTTAAAATATTTCTTGATAGTTAGAATTAAGTCATATTAAACTTGTAGCTATTCAGTTCTTTCCTCAGTTCCTTACACATTATAATAATTATACCTAACATTTATTGTACATGTACTATGTGCCAGACACTTACTAATTGCTTTAAACATCATAATGAAGCGAGTATGCAGAACAACTCAACAATGTGAGTACTATTGTAAATATCATATGGGTGAGAAAACCAAGGTCTAGACACGCCTGCCAACTTAACAAATCTAGTCACTGACAGGATGGGCATTTGAACCAAAGCTATCTAGCTCTAAAGTATGTACTTTTAATCTCTATGAGACGCTACTTCGCCATATTACATTGCACTTATTGGTGTTACGTAAGTACCTAGCTTATGGTTGACTATGTTCTAAAATTCTTCGCGTTTTCAAAAAGTATTGCCTTTGTGAATGGACTCGCCTCACTGAATGAGTCACAGCTGAGTTCATTAAGCCTTAGAACCTCAGGGATGCTGCTGAGGACTGAATGCCAGGTTTTCAGGGATGTAAGCCATTGTGTGGAAAATAAAATAGAGAACACTGAGGCTATGGAAATGTATCTCCCTGTGCATCTGGTATCTTGGGTCTCTCTTGAGGAGAATGTCCTCAGTTCACTTTCTGCATCATTCACTACCCAGGAAGACTTGTTACATAACCCTGTCCTGTTTGAGGCTTCTTTTCTCAGGCCTTAGTAATCTGAGTTTCCTGTGAAGCATTGGATCCAGAAGGACTATTTTATATAGTATTTGAAAATATAATATATGTATGTGCATGTATATGAAGGGGAACCTCAAAAAGGGAATTTATCTGTAGAGAATTGTGAATTTATTCTTACTTATTTAACCCCCAGTCACCTTCAAAATACTTTCTGTTTGATTTAGTACACCTACTGAGATGCTTTTCCCACTGCTCCAAAACAGTTTCTGAGCTTGTCAATACTGATGTCTTTTAGGGTTCTTGCCTTTTTTTTTTTTTAACCTCTTCCACATTGATAAAATGATTCCCCCTGAGGACTTTTTTTATCGAAGGAAACACAAAATGTCATTCGGGGTGAGATCAGGTACATAGGGAGGATGGGGCGTGGGGATCATGCTGGTTTTGGTCAAAAACTACTGAATACTTGGAGTGCTGTGGGCAGATTGTTTGTGTAAATCACCCATAATGAAAAGGGCAAACGTGTTGGAAGAATCTAAAAAAAAAAAAAATCACTGTTAGCTAGTACACTGATGCTGATGGATTCCTTATCTAGCAGGGAAAGCCTCCCCAAAAAAGCCCGCACTCCAAAAAATAATTCTGTTTTGTTTTTGGGGAGTCTCCCTTGTACAGTTAAGACACACATTCCTTCACCTCAGCAACTATGATTCTGGATGGGGAAAGACTGGTCTGATCACAGGGAAATATCTGTGACTTAGTAGTGGGGAGTAGAGTTCTTGGGTTTGAATCTGGCTGGGCAACAACCCAGCTCAGTTATCTTTTAGGATAGCATCAATCAGTAGCCTTTACTAGTGTGTAACTGCTAAGTGTTTGCTATTTAGATTTTATCAAAAGTGTAGCTAGGATACATAGTTCTTTTTTTTTTTTTTTGAGTTGGAGTCTCACTCTCACCCAGACTGGAGTGCAGTGGCCGCTTCCGGCCACCGCAGCCTCGACCTGCTGGGCTCCGGCGATCCTTCCTCCTCAGCCTTCCGAGAAGCCAGAATTACAGGCATGTGCTACCACGCCCGGCTGATTTTTTGATTTATTGTAGAGATGGGGTCTCGCTGCCCAGGCGGGTCTCGAACCCGCGGGCTCAGGCAATCCACTCACCTCAGCCTACCAAAGGCGCGGGATTACAGACTGAGCCACCGAGCCCGGCTAGGATACATAGTTCTTAAAGAAAATAATTTGTGATATACTGTCCATTTAATCCCGGGATCTAAATTTTATAGTGGCCCTTTGTCAGACCACTGGAAGATGATATTTTGGACAATTTACCAAAATGCTTTCCTGTGATTGTGTTTTAGTGTCTTATCCTCAGAATTTGAGACGTCAAACCTGGGATCAAATCCCAGCTCTGTTAATTATTAGTTGTGTGATGCTGGAAGAGTGAGTTACTCTCTTCAAGTTTCCATTTCTGAATTTGAAAAATGTGATAGTACATACTTCATGGAATTTTTGTAAGACTTTAATGATCTAGCTCATGCAGAGGAAATAGAAGCCCCTGTAGCTTAAAAATAATTTGTAGCTTTAAAAAAGCCATATGAAATTCATTTTGGTGTATTTGCTGTAAAATCTGTTGTAAAAATCTGTTGTCAAGGTCATTGCCAATTTTCAATGTCTCCTATAAAGAATTCCATTTAGGTTTTACAACCAAGTTAAAAAGAACTCTGCTTCTCTGAGAAAATGGCATCTTCTCCCCTCCTCCACTCCTCTCCAGCAGTATGAATGCACTAATTTCCTAAGGTTTCCTTTTTAGTCTGTCTGCAGAGAAACTCAGCGTAACATTTGTACTTATGTATATCAGCTTGCCTGGTTGGATTATCTACTGTCTTTCTCTGTGGCTGTGATTTTTAAATTTCTGTTTGACTACCGTCATTGTGTAAATATCTTATTTTAAGCCTTCTTAAATCCTTTTTGAACAGAGGAGCTGAACTAAGTCAAAATGGCACTTAGATGCTCAAAGTCTCTGTTTCCTTGTCTGACAAATGCCCTGTCTAATTCAGAAGGCTGACAAAAATCAGGTAATGTAAATGAGTACATTTTGGAAAACCGACATTATGTGCAAAAATCAGCTACGTCTGGCCGTAGTGACAAGTCGTCACCAACATGACGTGAGTGAGTGCCTCTCCAGGACTCTTGAACCTGGCTCTCATCTCTGAGCTCACAACTCATTCCATAATACACTTTGGAAACGAATTTGCTCTTGGAATGACACATACCAACATTGCGACGCAATGACCCTGAGTGAAAATGAAGATCACTTGGATTTGGAATTTGGACAATGAGGTTTATTTGCATCCTTCCTTATTTCTCTCTCTCTTTTTAAATTTTAGATCCAGGGGGTACAAATGCATATCTGTTACATGCGCATATTGTGTAGTGGTGGAGGTTGGGTCTCAGGTGGGCTGTTCCCCAGAAAAAGTTAATATTGCACCCAATAAATAATTTTTGAGTCCTGACTCTCCCCTATGCCTCCCTCCTTATTGGTGTCCCTGGTGTTCATTATTTCCATCTTTGTGATTGCTTAGCTCCTGCATATAAGTAAGAGCATGCAGTGTTTGGTTTTCTGTTTCTGAATTAGTTCATTTAGGACGATGATCTCCTGCTCCATTTATGTTGCAGCAAAGGACATGATTTCATTCTTTTTTATGTCCGTGTAGTAGTATCCTGCTGAATCCAACAATGAGAGCATCAGGACATTTAAAGAAGGTGAGAGAAAAACCCTCTAGGACTTCATTGATGACTTTAGTCCATTTTCCCTGTGAGTTCAAAGCCTCGTTCCCACTGGTGCTGCTCACACATGCACTGTTCTCCCTCGTTTCTTTCTTCCCTATACTTTTTGCCTTGTTTTCTCACATCTATCCCAGAGCTCAATATGGTGTAGTCTCAGGGCAGCTGTCCTGTCCACAAAAGGTGTTGTCCTATGCCTGTGCTCCCCGCTGCCTTCTTCACATTTAGAGGCATTGTGGGAAAGACAGAAGAGCTTTCCATTAGGAAAACTAAAATCCTGGCTCAGAGGCTGACTACCAGTGCACTCATAAACAACGGGAGCCTCTGAATTTTTAAAAATATTTAAAAAAATACATATTGCTTACCAATTTTAAAAACCATACATGATCGCTAAGGGGGGCAGACAATATAAAGAGTGAACCCACTAGGATTCATGATTCTATCATGCAGAAATAACCATCATTGTCCCATGTTTCCTTCTCTTTATATGTATTTGTGATCTCACCCCATATATAATATTTTTGCTTGCTCTTTAAAAAAAAAGGAGTGTCTTGGGGATGAGGAGATACCTCTTATCAACAAGGGTGCCTGAATGAAGCATCTTTGTGTATCTAACCCTTAACTGTACCCCACAATATCATAATAAAAAATATTGATTATATATATTTAAAAAAAGGTGTGTCATATTATATCACGTTGAACCTCAGTATTTTTATTTGTCATTTGGATATGATACCGTCCTCAGAACTTGTCTGAAGATTAAGTGAGCTGTGTGGATAGAAACAACCTGAAGCTTAGTAGTTACTGAGTGGACATTAATTAATTTTTAAATGAATCAGTGTTTGCCTTGGAACTGCATCTTTCTGGCTTGTCCTATTAAGCACTCTGTTTCTACTAAAGAAGCAGACAGTCCAGGTGAGGAGACAAAAATACAAACTGGGACACACCTTGGGCTAAAGACAACCAGATTAAAATTTCTGATTAAGCCAATGTAAGGGGAAAAATAAGGGTGATAACTGCCATTGGTCACCAGATTTCCTTAAGATTTAAACAAATTTTGGCAATGCAAGTGAAAAAGTAAACTCTTTAAAGTGGCCTCATAATAAAACTAGGCATGGTTCTTTACTCTACAAAAGTAATTATTGATAGGAAAGAAGAGGTTGCTGTTTGGTGTGGAGCATTTCTATGCTCTTTACCTAGGAAATGCTACTAAGTTTAAGATGCTAGATGAGAGTGTGTCTCAATATACAATTTGTCACCTTCCCTGGGGAATTGTTTTTTCTAGCCACTGTGCAATGACACTGGAGATCAGAACATTGCCTCCAGATTTAGTCTTGACATGACAATGCCTCAAAGTTATTTTGTCAGCAACCACCACGTTATGCTGCAAAAGAACAGAGGGAAATATAAAATAGTAAACACAATAAAACATAACCCAAAAAAGACTTTTCCCTGAAATTGGGGCTACCATAATCAACCGCAGTAGAGAATGGCCAGGAATTGCAATGAATCTCAGTGGAAGTCAATAGAGAACATTCTACTGTCCTTGCAAGAAGTCTGTGGTGGAGTAAAATCCATTCACTTAAGGATAAATAAAAGGGCAGAGAATGGGTTGGTTGGTGAAATGGTATGATGTGGTCAGAGTAGTAGTCCTTACAAGTAACTATTGGTTTTAGAGTGATATGAGAAAACAATTTGATCAACCTCATTCATTGATTCACTTAGTTATCCACCACCAAACCATTCACACATTTTTGACTGAGCGTCAATGACTGCCATGATCCTTTTGGAGATTGGATCAAAGATGAGTCTAGGAGTTCACAGTTCAGTGAGTGAGTTAATGATATGAACATCAATAATCACAATAATAAGAAAACTATTGATAAGTCTATTTAGAAGGCAGAGACAGGGTGCCTGAGTATCGGTGAGAATAGCCGACCACAGCAATTTGGGACTTAAGGAAGTCTTCTTTAGGGACTGCAGGGGTTAGTCGCCCTCTGTCTTCCCTAACCATTCACAGGGTGCTACAGGATGCATCTTCCCTGGAAAGGAATGCCACAATCCCAAACTTTCCTGGGTCACCAGCCTTTCTAAGACTCGCCCACCCGATGTTCCCTCTATCCAAAATTCAAGTGAAGAGGTAATACTCAAAGGGCTGAAAGACCCTGCATTGGAAAAACTGGCCTGCCTGTCCTTAGGGATATTTACTCCTCTGATTCTATGAGTTGATGATAAGCTTGGGATGGTTTCTAAAGGAAGTAAATGCAATTGCAGATAGAACCTCAGGGCATAGGGAAATAAAGATTTCTTCTCTCTCTCTCTCTCTTTCTCTCTCTCGCTCCCTTCTTCCTTTCCTCCCTCCCTTCCTTTCTGTGGTGTGGCCTTTAAATGACCTGCAGATGGTAACTGGATAGGATCTGCACATCTTGGAGGGCTCAGGTGAGAGCTGTCTCAGCAGAGCCTGTGAATGGAATAAACGGAGCAGGAGGCATCTGTGGTTGGGTCAGGGTGAGTGGCAACCCGACCCCAGTGCTGTTTATAGGGAATGATGACTCAGAGGAGAATGCTCCCTCTTGACTCCAGAGCTGCAATCAGAAAGGCAGCAGGAGTCCAGGGTACCTCCCTGAACCAGTCTCTGTAGGATGATGGGGGATGGCAACTGACTCACCTTCTCCAGCAGGAGGTCAGCGTTGAGCACCCTGGGAACAATAAGCAAGGCAAAAAAAAGCAAAACAAAATAAAACAACAACAATTCCCACAAAAAGCGACAAAACGCTGCTATTCAGAAGCATTTGGATTTGGAGATTCCTAGCTGCCCATGAGACACAACAGATGAGCCTTGAAAAGTGCTAATGTCCAGCTCCCACCCCAGACAGTTTACATTAGAATTTCTGGATATCAGGCCAGAGCATTGGTAACTTTTAAAAGCTCCCTAAAGAATTCTAATGATTGGAAAAGATGGAGAAGACCTGAGCAATTGCAAAGTGATTCAAGCCTAGAATAACTAGCAGGTGACAATCTGAAAACCGTTGAAGCTGGACCTGTTCATTCACAAAGCACAACACCTCACACCTGTGTGATGCTTTGCCCTTTACAAAACATCTCCCATGCGTCATTGGATTTGATTCTCACAACATCCAAAAGGAAAGGAGAGGAATAATTAGCCCTGCCATCTTATCCATGAGGACATGGTTACCTAGAGTCAGCCAGTGATTTCCCATGATCCCGAGTAACCAATGAGACCATCAGAACATCATCAGACCTAGATGTTCTGACTCATAGTCCAGTGCTCCTCCCCATTTATCACCCAGAAACTCATTTCTTAGAACTCCAAGTGCCCTAACGTTTTGTAAGCAACTTCATCTCCAGTCTATTCCTACCCCATCCCTATTCCTTGAAAAGGTGAAATATTTTTTGGGACAGGGAATTCAGATGTATGTAGTTTGATATGTCCAAGCCTGGGCTTGAAATGATGCCATGTGCTTGTTTTCGTGGAAGTTTATAGAACAGTGATCCTCAACCTTGTCTGCATGTCAGAATAGCCTTAAGAGTCCAGCCACCTCTCAATGTCCAAGTTGTACCCAGGACCCATTAAATCAGAATCACTATGTGTGGCCTGGAGCTTGGTGTTTTGAAAGTTTTCCAGTGATCTCAATATGCAGTCAGTGTAATGTAGCCTTGTGAGACCATGAGACTTAGGAGAGAGATGAACCGTTAACATTTGTGGAATATTTTGCTCTAGAATGTTGTGCAGATGCTATTTTAGTATTGTGTGTGTTTATACACATGCTTCTGCAGGTGGCTTCTTTATTTCTATACTATTTTAATTATTCATACACTGGCAGTGTTCTCTGCTCCCATATTGGGTTGGCACTTTATCTGTTATATCTCCCACAATGAAGCTTATATCTGTTAGGATGCTTTCATTTGCAAGTAACAGATAACTTGAATGTCTTGGGGCATTTATGTATTATGCTATGTAGTAAGAGTATCAGGGCAAGTCAGCTTTATGGCTGGTCAATTCAATAGCTCAATGTTGTCATCAAGGACTCAGGCTCTCTTTTCACCTTCCACTTTGCTGTCTTTTTCTTTTTGTCAGGATCTTAATTTGTTGCCCAGGCTAGAGTGCCGTGGCACAATCGCAGCTCACTGTAACCTCAATCACCTGGGCTCAGGTGATTCTTCCACTTCAACCTCCCAAGTAGCTGGGACTACAGACATGCACCACCACATCTGGCTAAGTTTTTGGTAGAGATAGGGGTCTCATTATGTTGCCCAGGTTGGTCTTGAACCCCTGAGCTCCAGTGATCCTCCTGTCTCTGACTCCCAAAGCACTGGGGTTACAGACATGAGCGACTGTTCTTAGCACTTTGTTGTCTTTGATGTGTTCACTTTGTCCTTAGGCTTGAGTCCTCAGGGTCAAAATATAGTTGCTAGTGTTACAGGCATTACAACAATATCTGATCAAATAGTAATATTATGCTTGTTCACTCTTTAAGAGCAAGGAGCTTTTTTTCCAGAACTTTCCTAGCAAACTTTTGAAATACTTCATTGGCCAGAGTTGAATCACACACATACCCCTGAAAAGTAACATTGACAAGGGACTTGCCTGATTGGCTTAGACTAATTCAAAATAACGCCTGAGTAGGGATAGAATAATTTTCCCTCAAGGAGTGGCCCGTTGAACAAAATAGGGTTCTGTTGACCAGGACAATTAAGTGGGTAGCTATATGTTAACAAACCAATTATATCTGATGAAATAGAAAGAGAAGTGAAATCTCAGCACTTGTCCTTACTGCTTTTGTGAGTTTGGGTAGGCCACAGTCTCTTTGAACTTCAGTTTCTCACCTGTGAAATGGAGACCATAGTACCTGTAAGACAGGATTGCTGTGCACATAGGATGAACTAATGTGCCCAGAAATCAATAGACCATGCCTGAAACATGCTAGGGACATCAAATATGTTGATACTCATTTTCCCCTTTTATTTTCTTCCCTACTTTTTTCCTACTTCTTTTCCCTTCAGTCCAAATTCCAAGTTAAACACCAAAAGAAAACACCATAAATGGTATATTATATATATTTGTACATATAAAGTATGTTAAATAGTAAGTCTATAAGTAGTGGAAAGTACTGGTTGGAAGAAATATAGAAATAAACATGAAAGAAAGTGGATGAGAATACAATTACAATGATATACTAGGTCATAGCTTATAGCCCTCTGACAAAAAACCTGCTCCTCTCAGAATCTTTTCTTACTTTTCTTGGGAGGTTTCACATATCAGACAGGTTTATTTTTAATTTTTTAAAAGGGTAGATGGGACGTCTTTGCCCTTCAGTTTACTTACTAATGCAAGAAAATAGGCCATTTAATTGAGAAAGATTTTTAGAAACAAATACTTTAAGATAAATATTTTCTAAGACATAGTAAATATAGAATGAAATTGGGCAGAATTGCCTATATTCTATCCAATCATTGCAAAGGGAGTGGAAGTCTATTTATGCATAAATGCAGACAGAAATACTTAAGTGATTTACCTTGTTTTCTGTTGCATGTGATTTTTAGTCCTGGAATTCTGTAAAGTGTAACTCTAAGACATTGGAACATTACCATGATTCATCATTCAAGTTCTCATTTCAGGAGGTAAACACAACTGAGAGACTTTTACTGAGACAAATTCTAAAGGCATCTTATATCCTACTCATGTCTCTGTTCATCTCATTTGATCATTACCTTCAGGTATTTACTACATATAAATCCCTAAACTCCAATAGATTACTAAGAGCACCTGATTGACTTGTAAGGCAAGACTGGAAGGCGTACACTGATTTCAAACATTTCATCTTCCTCATTATGAGTCCTTCCTATTTCTTCTTTGTCTTCATTCTCCTATTCCTCTACTTCTTCAGAACCTGACCTGGATAAAGGATTTGATGTTGTTTATCATTTAGTAGAAATCTAAGTTCATGCTTTGTGAATTCTCATAGAAATTATCATATTATGTTGAAGTTATCATTTTGTACTTGGCGGAACACCACGCAACATCTTATGAGGGGAAGAGATTGGAAACCTTCAACACTCATATGTGTTAAATCTCAATTCATTTGTCCTGTCTGTTACTCTGATATTGACCTCAAAGGAAGATTGTTTTGGGATGAAAGTCTGGAAGTCAAAAGCTGAAACCATTGATACTGGTAGAGGGATGGCGTGCTTCAGGGCATTCTTGGTCAAGGATAAGGCAGAGTATAATTGGTACATTATCCCCAAACACATCAACCAAAGTCAACCAAAAATGGAATTCTGGGTGGTGGATGCCAAATCATATAGCTAGAGGTAGAATATAGCCAGGGGTTAGATGAGGCTGAGGTGGATACCCAAGTATGCAGACCACAGTCCAGAGACAAAGAAAGGCTAATTATATTTCAGACTATTGGGGTCACCTATTATCCATCTTTTAGTAGCCTTGCTCAGCAAACACAGACAGACATCTGGGCTCTTTTCTCAGTAATTCTTATTTATTACTTAGGAGAAAATTTCAACATTATTCTTTTTAAAGTAGTCTAGTCTGTTGACTAAATCATTGGAAACCTTCTGTCATGCTTTGAACCTTAAATCTAAAAGTAGCACGGAAAGAGATACTAATGGTTACTGAATGCAGGTCATGACATGCCGTGCCTAGAAACTACTTATAGGACTCAATTTAATGCTCACTCTTGCAATTATAATCTCTCTTTTATAAATGTGGTAACCGAGTTTAAGAAATGTTAAATTCCTTGCCCAAAGTGTACAAGGAGTCTCTTCATGATCACATCAAAGCCCATATTCTCTATGACCCTTTCATGTCCCCGACCTGTCTGCTTATTAGAATCATGTAGACCGTTTGTGAAAAATATAGATTCCTCAGAGTCTCTCCAACCTATTGACTCAGAATCTTCAAGGGACTTCCTGGAAATCTGTATTTTAAATAGATTTCTATTTCTAGGAGCTGGCAAGTTTGGGAACCTTCTTTTAAGCCCTGCTATGGCCTAAAGAGACTACTTTTCAGTTAGGGTATATCCTGGAGTCTTGGCCAGTAAGGCATTTGTTTATTTTGCTAGTTGTATTAAGAGAAAACCTTCTGTTACCAGGATTCCCGGACTGACCATTCAAGTGTGGGAGCATACAACAGAGACAGAGGTGACAGATGTGCTCCCTCTATCCCTTTTCCTAATCTCTGCTCTGTAACCTCTCCTATTCCCATTGTCTGCTTCTCACTGATCCTCTGGTGTCTACAGCACTTGACTTTGGCATGCCCTGCCTTGGCTTGTCTCTTTCTCTCCATTCTCTGGATGGTACCTTGAGTCCTTTGGTCCCTCTGTGATGCTAAGAGGTATCTGGAGTCATCCTTGTTCCTTTCTCAGCCAGAAGATAGTTCCTCCTTTTCATTCTCTGGTGATAGATAAGAATTAGTAGGATGCTATGACTTACTTCTACTTTTTTTTCACACCATTTCCTCATCAGAAAAATAAAGGTGGAAGATAGGAGAGAATTTGGGAAAATGTGATAACCTAAGTGATCTCCTAAGGAATTTTCTCCATACATCATTCTGCAAATCTATGAATGTCATGCAACAGATATCATTTCTCATGGGAAGAGAATGCAATGGCTACCTTAAACCTTAAAGAAATGAGAGCTTGTTTTAAACATCTTGGTGTCGATGAAACCCAAATTCAGTTGTCATTATTTACACAACGTTATCTTCAAGAACTGGATAGGTTTCTGTATCTGATATCATACACTGCAGTACTAGGAATTAGAGGGAATATGAATGCAAGGATGTTAATAACACTCATGGTTTCCTTGTTTTTTTATGCTTGTACAAAATGGACTTGCCTTAAACATTAGTGGGACAAGGATTCCCGTGGGGGTGTCTGAAGAACCCTGCAGCCTCCTTCTGTTCCACCCTTCTCAGTCTTCCACTTTTAACTTGCCATAATGTCTGAAATTTCACTCTTCAATATTTATGGCTTTGAGGGTATTTAGGAATCTCATACTAACTTGCAAATACAGTCACAGATGAATATTCTTTCACAATTTTCAGTCATAACAGGAGTTGATTAAATCATAGGAATGAATTAGGCTAGCTGAGAAAACTAGTGGAAGTGGAAAAGATGCTTCTAGAATTGAGATTCTGTTGTATCTAAACCAGGAGTGTAGAAAGATACAGTGATAGGGATGTGAACATGACATTGAAATCCCCCTGCCTGTGATCATAATTTACCAAATATCTCAGTTTCTCTCTCAGGGGAATTTTCTTGGAATGAGAGCAATAACATCTACTAAGACCTGAAAACTTGACCAAGGTCTATAGAAACAATCTCGACTCTCATTCATTCTTGTCCTTTTGAATATTCTTTGTATGTTGCAGACATTTTTCAGTCTCATACTACTTCGGTCACCTTGATTTTAATTAGCAGATTAACATAAAAGTGATTTTTAAAAGTATCTTTCAACTAAAGTGACTCCATCAATACTAAAATTTATATTAATGTCACTGAAATAGGTTACTCTGAATTGTGGTCTGGATCCTAAATGTTAATGGAGATAGCAAGAAACATTTTGGCAGAGTTTCAAGACATTAGCATAAATTAATTTTTTCTTGTAACTTGCTTACTTTTGGTCCTGAGGAAAATGGGTAAGTGACTCCCTCTAGAGTGATTTCTCTGCTATTATACCATGCAGCATTTTCCAAGAAGATACTTTGGAAGGACAAAAAGAGAGAAAAGGAAGATAAAAAGAAAAAGTAAATTAAAAAGTACTTGAGTTTTAAGTCACAGTCTCTCCCTTTTGCTAGGTATTTACAAGTGTATTTGGTTATGAAGAAGGATACTTTTGTTTTCATTCACCTTCATTGATTAGAGATATCTGGATACCCTGAAACACAAGCTCCTTTTGGAAATGATAAGATAAATGCATATTTATTTTTTTTAATTCCTCACTTTCAGTCTGAAGAGTTAGTGCAACTGCCATCTCCAAAGGTAACTATCTAGTTTTCATTTAGTTTTGCTCTGAGTTGTTGAATTGTATTAAGATACCCTGAATTTTTATTGTCCTGAAACATAACTAGATTTCTTTGGAGGTAGTATTAACATGAAAGATAGTAGATCTGAAGCCAAGCTGCTTGGATTCACACATGGATCTGTCCTTTGTTAGGTCTGTGATCACAGGCACAACGCTACATCTTTTTGTGGTTAATTTTCCTCATCTGCAAAGTGAGAATGATAATAACAGCATTTCAGCGGAAGTCCTGCCCTTAGATCTTGGCAAGACATGCCCTATTTCCTGTGCTTCACAGGCCACCATATCATAAATATACAATAAATCCTTAAATACAGACATCTGGACTCCTTTGTCACTCGGGATCCAGTGTCTGCACTGGTGTGGTGCAATCTGTGCTTCTAAACATCTGCTCTCATGACTACCACCATTCAGGTCCCTGCTACTTCACATGTTTGTTCTCTGTTCTCAGAACCAAAGGTAGCTGTGTCTTAATGCTGTGAAGGTAGCTGTGTCTTAATGCTGTGTTATCAGAGACAGGGGCACTGTTTCAGAGTGCAGGGAGGAGGTGGGAAGGGGAAGGGCTTTAGTAAGAGAACACATCAATCAACTTGTCACATCTTTTCAGAGCACATGCGTGAAATAGAATGCTGAATAATAAAATTTCATTTCCCAATCATGCTGATCCTTCGTTTTCTTTCTTCTCTTTGAATCCCTTTCATAATTCTATAAGTATAAGTTAGTACAGCATTAAAAGCTGCACATATGACTTAGAGGCTAAGTGATATTTTGCAATATTAAACAATTCATATTGCTCTGAAATTTGCATACGTGTAAGTGCAGATATGATATGTTTGAAGCATGAGAATTATTCTTTAAAATGGCACCTAGATGAACACTAAACCCCAGTTTTGCAAATAATTTTTATAAATATTTATAAGATTTAACTAAAATTTAACAAATAAATTATAAGACTGTTTTATGTAAAGACTACTATTTAATTCTTAGGCTATTTAGAAATGATTATATATTGGTATCATAATAAAAACAGAAAATTTGAAAGTGGAGCAAAACAGAACCCAGAAGTATGAATATAAAAATAGAAATAGAATGTTTCCAAAGAAGCTATGTGTTTAAATGTTTAAAAATTGGAAGTAATTAAAGTAAGCAGACTTCGTAACAGTAGTTGAATTTAGACTTTAATAATTTATTTGGGTGATACAAAACAGTCACATTATACATATTTTTAAAGACAAATGATATGGCCAAAGAGTTAGACACTGCTGATAAATTTAGCATAAGAAAAGACTATGTTGTGTCCATGGAATTTATCAGTGACTTGATAGCTGGCAACGTGTTCAAGAATAGTCTCAGTGGGTTGTGGTCGAAGAGGCCAGTTTGCGATGGATTGAGGAGTGAATGGAATCTCAGGAAGTGGAATTAGATCCTTTTTCAAAAGTATGGCAGGGAAGGGGAGGAGTGGTAACTAAACATTGATAGGAAAGAAGCAAAAGAGGAAGAAAATTAGAAGATGGAATTGGAAGAGAAAGAGAGAGAGAGAGAGGGAAAGAGAGAGAGGAGGTATGGGGTATAGCAGTTATGAATTGTTGAAATAAGTGTTTTGATTCTTTTTATTTCTTGGGAGAATGCAAGGGTATGGAAAGGAAGCCAGCCTAATAATTAACGTAGAAGTTTCCATAGTGGAAGTTATGTGTAGTGTGGGGCCGTCAGCGGCCGGAGGTATGTTAGTAGGAATAATCACAGCTGAAGTATCATCAGGATTAGGAGATAGAGACAAGGTGGAGAAACTACGAACAGGTAAATTGAGAGGGAAGCGGAAAGAGGGTTTGAGAAAAGCGTAGGTGTTTAAGAAATAAAGTTCAAGTTCTAAATTCCGATCTTAGCAGATGAAACTCACAGGTAGAGAGACTATTGCCCAAATCGCATGGCACCAAACTCCTCTATACAGAATATTTAGGATGGCTATTTCCCCCCAAAAGATCTGAAACACACACACACACACACACACACACACACACACACACACACACACACACACTACAAAAGCAATTGCACAAGCACTATCTTATTTCCAATACAGCTAATGCATGTGTTAAGCAATGCTTTTTACATTTTATTGATTTTTTTTAGAAGCCTGTCAAAGGTTGAATAAAAAATGACCAGATAATGATTTCTTTTTAAGATTTGCTGCAAAATCTTTGAAATGCAATGAGGAATATTAATTAGGATGGAAGAAGAGAGATAATTGTCATTCTGTAATAATCTTATATTCATAGGTGACTCGGCTTTCCACCAACTAAAGGGTTAGAGGAATGGCCAGCTGAGACATAGTTACACAAGACCAATATTATAGATTTAAGGCAAATCAGAGGATGAAAGAAACATCCCAGAAATTTTTAACTGGAATATTCAATAGTGTACCTGGCACGCTGGAATAAGGTAAGTATTAATTCTAAATATTGAAGTATTTTCTGTTTCCTAGGTTGGCTTCACTAACTACTATCTTGGGGTCTTGCGTGTGCCAGTTATTATTGCTGTGATTTTGTTTTTTCCTTTCGCAATACAGGTATAAATATATGCCTCACAGGAGTGCTGGGATGGTATGTCTCATATTACACAATAACCTAACACGTGAGCAAATATAAGAAACCTTTTGATATACTTTATCGTCTCTTTCCAACTTGAAGGCAGGGAAGATGCAGTTTGCTTCTGTGTGTTCTTCATGGTGCATGGAAAGATTTGCAAGTCTGCAATTTGGTGTATGTTCATGAACTAATTTTGAATCATCCCTGTTCGACAAAGAAGGGCTGATGTGAACTCTCTTACAGATGAAAAAAAAAATTGAGTCCAAGTGTTATGGTAACTGTATTCATATCTATTCCTTGAACCAAAGTTAGTCTGACATAAAAAATGTGAAAATAAGACAATTTTTAATAATACTTTAAGAATTCTCAGATAAATGTGCAGCTTCTTCTGAGAGGTAAACTGAGTTATTCAAGTGTGAGAGGCAGCTCTGATGGAGCTGAAAACTAGAACCCAGTGCTAGGAATTCCTTGAAACACGTTCTGATGAAGTCAAGGTAATGACTTTGGGAAGGGCATTGGAAATGCTACAGCACACAAACATCTTAGATAGCTTGGGAGAAAATGCAAGCAATGGCAATCTAGAACAGACCATGTCTGTGTGTAAAGCTCCTTGTATACATATGTCCATTTTCTCTTTATTCCAGCATCCACAAATAAATACTCAGTGAAAGTGGCACAGAACCTGCACCATTCTAAAATGAGAAGACTTTATTACTGTTTTTTTATTTTAGGAGAAAACTTTTGCATGATTTGCATATATCCAAAAGAAACATTCCTTGAATCTTATTTGAATTTGTGAGGAATACTTTTGTAATTGTTTAATGAACTGAGGCATCATTTTGTAGGGAAAGGACAGACATTGCTAGGAGAAAATAATGATTCTCCAGTAAGAATTTATTTTAGTGTTTCTCACTATCTTTTTTGATCAAGTTCTCTCTTTTTCTATTCAAGCCCACTTGTCGGGAAAAAAATTAATCGTACTATTTGTTCATTCAAATAATAAGCAAAACAACTTATTTGTTTAGTTGTGAGCTACACATGAAGGCATACTTCAAAGTATATGTTTGGCTTCAAACACTTTTATTTAGAAATCTATTTAGTAACTGGTAATTTGACTGTTTTTTTTTTAATTAGCTGGGAAAATATTTTTTTACTACACCAATTTTGTAAGCTAAGAACTGGAGACATCAAATGTGAGTGACATTTCTTTTTTTTCCTCAATTTTTAAAAGCTTTATTAAGAGATAATTCACATACATGTAT
Organism: Carlito syrichta; assembly: GCF_000164805.1. Taxonomy (NCBI): domain Eukaryota; kingdom Metazoa; phylum Chordata; class Mammalia; order Primates; family Tarsiidae; genus Carlito; species Carlito syrichta. The sequence goes on along the minus strand of NW_007246153.1, from coordinate 78,747 downwards.
GTGATGATCTCATGATACATACATACATTTGTACATGATACTCATGTACCATGTTTGTGAATTATGTTTCCATTTAATGTGTACAATTCACATTAATATATTCACAGAGTTGTGCAACCATCACTACAATCAATTTTAGAACATTTTCATCACCCCCCCAAAAATTCCATACCTATGAGCAGTCCCTTCCCCTATCCTCCTAGTCCTTCCAGCCATAGGCAACCACAAATCCACTTTCTCTCTCTATGGATTCACCTACTTGGGACATTTCATATAAGGGAAATAGTACAATAAGTGGTCTCTTGTAACTTACTTCTTTTACTTAGTGTAATGTTTTCAAGGTTCATCCATGTTGTATGTATTATTACATCTTTCCTTTTTATTGTCAAGTAATGTTCCACATTTTGTGTATTAATTCATTAGGTGAAAATCATTTGGGTTGTTTCTACTTTTTGGCTATTATGATTAATATGTTGTAAACGCTCATGTACAAGTTTTTGTTTGAACACGTGTTTTCAATTCTCCTGGATTTATATCCAGGAGCAGAATCACTAGGTCATATGGTCAGTCCATGTTTAACATCCTGAAGAACTGCCACACTGGTTTACAAAGAG
>NW_007246153.1:66519-77871 GCF_000164805.1 Carlito syrichta | reverse complement strand
TATTGTAGAGATGAGGTCACGCCAAGTTGCCCAGGCGGGTCTCGAACCCTCGGGCTCAGGCAATCCACTCACCTCAGCCTCCCAAGGCGCGGGATTACAGGCTGAGCTACCGAGCCCGGCTATAGTTTTGTATTCCATCAACGATGTACAAAGATTCTAATTTCTCTATATTTGCATTAATACTTACTATTTTCTGTCTTTTTGATTATAGCCATCCTATGGCTATAAAGTGGTATCTCATTTTCCTGACAGCATTCGCATTTTCCTGATGTTGAGCACCTTTTCTTGTGCTTATTGTCCATCTGTATATACCTTCTTTGGAGAAATTTGAGTCATTTGCTCATTTTTCAATTATTTGCCTTTTTATTATTAAATTAATATAGTCTAGATACAATCACTTATCAGCTGTTCTCACTCATAAGTGGACCTTGAACATCTATCGTAGTACCATAAGAAAAGGATTGACAGTGGTGGGAATCTATGGGGGGAGGATAGGGAGGGCAAGGGTGGTGGGATTAATGGGAGTCAATATCTGTCTGGGGATGGGGGGACACTCCTTATCAACAAGGGCGCCTGAATGACGCATATTTGTATACCTAACCCTTAACTGTACCCCACAGTTTTAAAATAAAAAATATATTAAAAAAAAAAACCAAACAGGTATGATGGTACACACCTATACTCCTAGTTACCTGGGGGCTGAGGCAGGAGGATCACTTGAACCCAGGAGTTTGAAGCTGCAGTGAGCTATGATTGTGCCATTGTACTCCAGCCTGGACAACAGAGTAAGATCCTCTCTCTTTAAAAAAAAGAAAAAAGTTATGGGGAGAACATAGGAGTAAATCTTTGTGACTTTGAGGTAGGCAAAGGGTTCTAAGATAATAACAAAAGCACAAGTAAATAAAAGAAGAAAGATAAATTGAACTTTATTAAAATTAAGTTTTTGCTTCAAAGGAAACAGTCAAGGAAGTGGAAAGATAACCTACAAAACGGGAGAAAATTTGACTGATTTGAGCCATGCCATTACTGTTTCTTAAGTGCCATTCAAACTAACCTTTTAAAAATTTTTACACATTTGATATACAAAAATAGAAAACTTAGGCAAACATTCTTTCAGCTTGAGATAATCACTACTAACATGATACCTAGCCTTCCAAATAGATATTGTGATAGATATACGAAATTTCTTTAAGCATAAGTCCCTTGAAGTCATAAATGAGCAATTGAATGGATTCATGTATATCTAGCAGAATTAAATCACAATGATAAATAATCTTTCAACATGTTTTCTCATAAAATGTTTTCTATTAAGTATATTTCTATCACACACTTTATAATGACCACATATATGACCATATGATTTTTGGTAGTCCCTGAAGTTAAACGTTTAGATTATTTCTAATTCTAATGCAGTTTTAAATGGTACTGTAATTGACATCCTTTAGCTAAATCTTTGACTGTATTTATAATTATTACATAAAAATCATTTTCTAGACATTGTATACTATAAAAACAGGATAACCATGTTAAAGATTTTTGACACACACTTCCAAACATGCTGCAAAAGTTTATAACAATTGAAATGATCACAGCAGTATATGACAAGGCCTTTTTTTAACTTTTGTCAATAAATTATAATTTCACTGCAATCTTTTAGGTATTTTTTAAAATTAAATTTAATATTATTAATCTAGTATATTTAAACATTTTATTAATATATTTGAGGGTCACTATGTGCTTATTGAATGTGTCAAAGACTTCATTTTTCTTTTATTAACTTATTAGCATTCTTTATATGTCAGAGTTTGGTCATTTAGATTTCAATGCATCTCCCAATATTTTAATTTTATTTTGAGTTTAAAATTGTATTTATTTACTTATTGCAATTTTATTTAGTATTTTCATATTTTTGTATATGTATTTAACTGCATTTGTTTTTAAATTTATTACTCTTTTCCTTAAAAAAAAAACTGCCTCTGGGGTCATATTTTGGAAGACGTAATGTTATACAAATGATATTATATAAACACTTGTAACTTCTTCTAATGATTTTTTTATAAATAAAGCTCATATATATTTAATAAACTGTTTCTTTTACTTTAAGGCTCAGTTTCCTACATTGATATCCTGCATTTGCTGGAAATTGCATTGTTATTATAAATGAAAACTTTTGTCTTTTCATACTAAATTCAAAATGGTTCCTGTTGGCATATCAGGAAGTAGTGGATTTTGAACTTTATTGTGTTTTCAACGGCAGCTTGGCCAAATTTTCTCATTGGCTGACTCATCACTTTCCATGCCTAAGCCTGGCCTAGGGTCTGTATCACATGAAAGCTGAGAAGGGACAGTGAGACCCTTGCTTTGGCAGTCATTACTGACCTGCTTTCCAGAGAAGGTGGTTGGATCATGACTTAATCCCCACTGATTGCCCCTTGGTCCAACATCAATAGTCAGTGTGGTCCACTCAGGTTCCCTACCTCTCTCACAAGAGGGATTCATCCTTTCATGCAAGGATGCTGGTCAGGTGATCCCTTATCTTGGTCTTGCCGGCATTGTTTCTTGCAGAAATTAAAGAAAAAATTTCCCCAAGTGAATAGCATGGTCATTCTGGTGTAGATTATTATTATTATTATTATTTTTGAGTTAGAGTCTCACTCTGTTGCCCAGACTGGAGTGCAGCGGCTGCTCCCAGCCACAGCAGCCTCGACCTGCTGGGCTCCGGCGATCCTTCCACCTCAGCCTTCCAAGTAGCTGAAACTACAGGCACGCGCTACCACTCCCGGCTAATTTTTTGATTTATTGTAGAGTGAGGTCTCGCCAAGTTGCCCAGGCGGGTCTCGAACCCGTGGGCTCAGGCAATCCACTCACCTCAGCCTCACAAGATGCGGGATTACAGGCTGAGCCACCGAGCCCGGCCTGGTGTAGATTTTGACAGCTTTTTACATTCTTTTATTGTATTAATGGAATTTGAAAGGCAAGGGTAATTAAATGTATGGGCTCCTTTTTTACCTTGAACCACAACTCTTTAAAGTCAGTTCTGTTATTTGATTATCTTGTGCATTTTATAATTTAGAGAGTCAAAAGAATGGAAAGCAAAACACTTGCAGTAGAAATGGTTGTTTAGAAGCTACATTTCCCTTTGTCCAGCCATTTTCCATTGCACCTCTGAACCTTGCTCTGGTATAGTGAGTGAGCACTGTCTTTGACTAGTAGATAAGGGATCGATGCATATCCTCTTTCATCACAGCTTCTTGATTGCATAAGGCATACAATTCTGGTGGGGGGAGTTTGTGATTTTTTTTTCTTTTTCTGATGTAAATGTAAGTCACGGTACCACCTATCTCAGGTACATTTACATCTGATTCTTATTTCTAAATAAAGTATACAACTTTCAGAGGTGAAACTTTCACTGGTGACTTTTAGGAGTTTTAGGCAGAAAGTAGTTGCAATGTCAAAGATAGGAAGGCTTTCCCGTTCTGCAGAAATCACAACTCACAGGGACTTAATTAACTATGTTGGTTGATTTTATGCGGTGAGATTGCCAACACCTTTACCACTGTTATATATGACCTTTAGAAACACATAGTGCTTGAAACAGCCAGTCTCTCAGGAATCGATACTGTATTCCAGGAGAAAATAGATTTGTAGAGGGAGAACCCACCAGTGGAATGCTCTGCTGTGTAAAACTTGTGTTCTATATGACTTGGTCATAGGATGTGCAGATTATTAGAATGGCTGGTTGTCATGAATGGCTGAGACTGGAGATGGGGTGAGGTAACTGATTTTCTTGCCTCAGAGGTATCAGATATATGAGACACAGGAAGTACAATGTGTCTTCTTTTATTTTTTTAGCTTAGAAAATATAGCTTATGTAAAAGTAAATCAGAGAGATAGAGAGAGAGAGAGAGAGAGAGAAGAAAGAGAGAGAGGATTCATCTCCCCAAGGTGGAGGAGGAGGCCAAAACCAGGAAGCATGCTCAAAGAGCACATGGCCACACCAGAGTCTAGAAAGGCCATGGCCTACAGCGTGTCTTTGTACTCTTGTCACATTAGTGAGCAAGATACATCTACTCACTGGACTTCTCACAGTTCCTAGAATTCAAGTCACACTCTAAGAACAGCCAAGAGTTTCTTTTTCTCTTTTACCATAAATAGAAATACTAGGCTTGCGTGACACACTCTTCTGGGCTCAAGTCACTGCCCGCTGTTCTATGCTGAGCTGCAGATCTGCTGGGATATTTTCTGCTACATGAGTGCCTCCCATTCTGAATATTTTATACATTCTGCACATGCTTGGCAGAATAAGGGCTTTCACCAGTGATGAATTCATAGTACACACATTGGCAGCTTTTCTGAACTGTTTACTTTAATAACATCATCAGCAATTAGCCTGTAGAGTAGAAATTTAAATGAAATCCACAAACAAACACGCCTTTGAGTCAGCTAGCAACTGGAGATGGGCCTAAAAAGGCCTGATGCAATTAGGCAGGACAAGAGTTGAGAGGAAATTAATCAAGGGGAGGAGCATAAGGAACACTGGGTTCTTTCACACAGCTTTGAACAATTCTATAATTCCAAAGGGAATAGAGAAGAGTAGCATAGGAGATGGGTAGATTCAATCAATCCCTAGTCATCCTATTTATTGACACATCTGCTATTTACATAAGAGCTATGCTGATTGCTGGAGATACAAAAGAGAGGGAGGAGAGAGGAGTTATTTATTTAGTACCTTCTGTGTAGCAGATGCTGTGATATTTATTTTGAAAGTACTTTATTATTTTTAATTTTAATGATACTTTGTAATGTAGGGATTTCACAGGCAAAGATTTTTATAAACGAAGAATCACTCAAGAACAGTGGTACACAAAAAAATGAGGGTGTGGACATTATCTAGGAGGATCTCCTGCTGCTGGTGGGGATGTGAAATATGGACCATGACTGCTGCCAGGGTTCAAGGAAGGGAGAGGTCAATATGAGTTGGAGTAATCAAGAATGACTTCATGGACGCTAGAAGAGTAAATATAGCTCTTAACACATGGGTGAGGGAAACCAATGGGATGTGCTTTTGGGCATTCTCTACTTTTTTGCCAGGTCATTTTTTTCTCCTGGAAGAATGACCTCTAAATTAGGGAGGGAAAACTAGAAGGAGATTGGGTAGGGGCACATTTATTATTGTTATTATTTTATTATTATCATTATGAAAAAGAGAGAGAAAAGGGATGGAATGGGAGACCGTAGGACTTTGGGATGGGATGGTGGTGGTTTAGAGAGACACCTAGAAACGATTTCTTCACAGACTATGTGTTAAGCATTTGAGCGCTACTTGGCAGGGTCATTTCCAAGGCTCTCCACCAGGACTGTGACTATGAGGGAGCTGGCTTAGCTATAGCTGAAGAGTCTGAAATGGAGATTTGCATCAGGGGGACATATAATCATCTCCTCTGGAAATTTTGAAAGTGCTAAGTTTGGTTCAGAGTCAAGCATTAGAAAATCACTATGTCATTTAACTCTGTCCTGGTAGATAATTTTATAATTCACAAAGATCCTTCACATCAACATCAGTCCATCTTCTTTGAGTGTTATCTTTGCAAAGATTCTGATGATGAAGAGACAATAATTTGTTATCCTTTTACAAGTATGATAAAACCAAAGTCCTGAGACATGATTTAATTTGGCTGAGAACACACATACGCATGTCCTTTTTTGTTAAAAATGAACATTAATGTTTCTTTCTAGAAAGATTTTTATGACATGCTAGCTAAGACAGAATTTATGGTTGTCTCTTCTCTGTTATAGCTCCATAAGTAAATACCTAAAATAGCATTTATTGCATTGTACAATCATTACTATTTTATATGGGTGTTTTTAAGGGCAAAGCCAATGTCTGTATGTTACCGTAACTCCGAAGTGCCTGGCATATAATAGGTACTCAATAAGTAGCTGTTGAATGAACTGCTGAGTAGAGCCTTTTGAAAATCAGAAAGACTGGTTTCATAAATTTTGTAAGTCTAAACCAAGTAGTCTACCACAAAGAAAACTATTCTCTCATTTATACAAAGGTGGGTGGCCATATCAGAGATTTCACTGATCTTTATGGACACTCTGTATCCATAAAGGTGTGGTGTTGCAAACAAGCGAACTAGATTCAAGGCATTCTCTAGACAACAAGGTGTTTTCTACAGACAATCTTTCACTTTGGTTGAAAAGGCAGCTGCAAACTCTAGAGACATAGAGTTTTAAGGTAGAAAAAGGAGAGGGATTGGTAAGCAGCAAGGACAAAATAAAAGTTAATGGCAGGGTGGTGAGTGTTTATTGAATGGATTTAGTAGTCGATTCTCAATTTCATTGATCAAGTTTGAAGGCCTAAGCTTCCATTATGAGAGAGGTATTTAACTTGCATTCTTCAATGCTAATTCACTTTAGCTGAATATCTTACTTCATTAGTCTTTTAATATTTAAAATATTATGTGCACATTAGAAGCCTTCCTTCCTTGATTAGGAAGCCAGGAACTAGACACTACCGGAAGACAGCTACAAGAATAGCATACTAAGATCTAGTCTTAGAAACTAATCCTACTACATGCCAGCCAGTGTTACTGCAACATTATAGTTAGGAAGGTGGGCTCTGGAGTCTGACTGTCCCTAGATTTTAAAAACAATTATATTTTAATAATTTATTGAGGGGAAATTCGAACATTGTAAGATCCTCCAGTTTAAAGTAGACAATTCAGTGGCATTTAGTATAATTCCAACCCATTGATCAGTTTCTCCCAATTCCCTCCTACTCCTGATAAGCATCAATCTGCATTCTGTCTCTATGCATTTGTTTATTACTGATACTTAATATAAATGGAATCATACAATATATGAGGGGGACCCAAAAAACCTGAAATTTATTTCTTAAAAATTTTGTATTTATTCTTACCTGTTTAAATTTCAGTCACCTTCAAAGCACTATCCATTTGATGCAATATACTTTACAAGATGCCTTTTCCACTGCTCAAAACAGCTTTTGAACTTGTCAATTTTGATTTCTTTTAGTGCGTCTGCCGTTTTTTTTTTTTTTTTTTTTTTTGAGTTGGAGTCTCACTCTGTCGCCCAGACTGGAGCGCAGCGGCCGCTCCCGGCCCCCGCAGCCTCGACCTGCTGGGCTCCGGCGATCCTTCCGCCTCAGCCTTCCAAGTAGCCGGAATTACAGGCATGCGCTACCACGCCCGGCTGATTTTTTTTTTTTTTTGATTTATTGTAGAGATGAGGTCTCGCTGCCCAGGCGAGTCTCGATCCTGCGGCCTCAGGCAATCCACTCACCTCAGCCTCCCAAAGGCGCGGGATTACAGGCTGAGCCACCGAGCCCGGCGCTTCTGCCGTTTTTTATTGCACCTCTTTCACATGGGCAAAATATTTCCCTTTTGAAGACTTTTTTTTCATCTGGGGAGACAAAAAATGTCTTGGGGTGAGATGGGGTGAATAGGGAGCCTGGGCACGAGGCTCATGTAGTTTTTGTTCAAAAACAGCTGAACACTCAGTGCAGTGTGGGTTGTCATGGTGGAAGAACCAGTCACCTGTTTGACACAAAAAAATTCACCGAAGCTGACCACAGCCTCTTACAACAGCACAGTCTGCTACACTGATGCCCATGGGTTCCTAGAGTAGAGAGGGAAGCCTGTATTTAAAGAGGCCCACCCTCAAAAAGATAATTCTGGGTTTTTTGGGTTTTTTTTGTTTTTTGAGTTGGAGTCTCACTCTGTCGCCCAGACTGGAGTGCAGTGGCCGCTCCCAGCCACTGCAGCCTCGACTTGCTGGGCTCCGGCGATCCTTCCGCCTCAGCCTTCCAAGTAGCCAGAATTACAGGCATGTGCTACCACGCCCGGCTGATTTTTTGATTTATTGTAGAGATGAGGTTTCGCCTGCCCAGGCGGGTCTCGAACCCGAGGCCTCCCAAAGGCGCGGGATTACAGGCGGGTTCTTTTGGGGGGTCCCCCCTTGTAAGTCCTTTTGTATCTGGTTTCTCTCATTTAGCATGTTTTGAAGGTTCATTTACATGGCAGCAGATATCAGTACTTCATTCGTTTTTATTGATGAATAATGCTCGATTGTATATGTGTATCACAAATTGTTTATCATCCATAGGTCATGGATATTTGGACTGTTTCATCTTTTGGCTATTGTGAATCATGCTGCTATAAGCATGCATATATATGTACTTGTTTTAAGTACCTACTGTCAGTTATTTGAGGTAACTACTTAGGAGTAGAATTGTGGGGTTATATGGTACTGCTGTGTTTAATATTTTCAGTAAGCCACCCAACAGTTTTCTGCAGTGACTGAGCCATTTTGAATTCTCACCAGAAATATATGAGGGCTCCAATTTCTCTGCATCCTGGTTAGCACTTGTTATTGTTTGTTTATTTTATTACAGCTATCCTAGCAGATGTGAAGTGGTACCTTACTGTGGTTTTGATTTTCATTTGCCTAGTGACGAATTATGCTGATCATCTTTTCATATGCCTTTTGACCATCTGGAGAAGTGTCTATTCAAGTTCTTTGTCCATTTAAAAAAATTCCATTGTTTGTCTTTTTTGCTTGTGGAGTTGTAAGAATTCTTTATATGTTCTAGATATTACACCCTTATTGGCTATATGACTTGCAAATGTTTTCTCCCGTTCTACAAGCTGTGGTTTGGCTTTAAATTCCTTACATGTTCTAGACCTTTATCAACTATATGATTTACAAATATTTTCTCCTATTCTATAAGCTGTATTTTCACTTTAATAATAAAAGTCCTTCGATGTGAAAATACTTTAATTTTGATAAAGTCTAATTTGGTATTTACTTTTGCTGTTTGTGTTTTTGGTGTTATTCCTAAGAATCTATTATTAAATTCAAGGTCATGAAGATTTTTCCTATGTTTTCTTCTAATAATGTTATGGTTTTGGCTCTTATGTTAGGTTGTTCCATTCTCAGTTAGTTTTTGTGTGTGGAGTAAATTAAGGGATCAAATTCAATCTTCTGAATGTGCCTATCCAGTTGTCCAAGTACTATTTGTTGAAGAGATTATTCTTCGTCATTGAATGGCCTTGGCATCTTTTTCTAGATTCTCAGTTTTATTCTATTGGTTTATATAGCTATCCTTGTATCAGTACCACAATGTTTTGATTATTGTAGCTTTGCATTAAGTTTTGAAATCAGAAGTGTGAGTCCAACTTTGTTCTTTTTTTTTTTTTTTTATTTTGAGTTGGAGACTCATTCTGTCACCAAGGCTGGAGTGCAGTGGCACACTCACAGCCACCCCAGCATTGACCCATTGGGCTTCGGCGATCCTTGCATCTCAGTCTTCCAAGTAGCCGGAACTACAGGCGCAGCCTGCCTAATTTTTTAATTTTTTGTAGAGACGAGGTCGCGCCAAGTAACCCAGGCTGGTCTCGAACCCGTGGACTCAGGCAATCCACTCGTCTCGGCCTCCCAAAGTGCTGGGATTACAGGCTGAGCCACTGAGCCCAGCCAACTTTGTTCTTTTTTAAGACTAGCTACTTAGTTGTTCAGGTCACAAATTTGGGGGTCTTTCTTGACATTTCTCTTTCTCTCACATCTGCTATTTAATTCTTCCTCACCATAACTCAGCTGCTCTACTGAAACAGCCAATTAACTCTTCTCTGTACTACTTATGCCTCAAAAACCAGTTCTTCTCAAAACAGGGAAGATAATCCTTTTAAAATAGATTCAGGATCACAGCTGTTCCTGTGTTTTTGCCCTCCAGTTCCTTTCATTACACTTAAAATCTAAAATCGTTGCTATTGCCAACAAGAACCTGCAAGGTTGGCCCCTGCTACCACTCTCTGCTCCCTTGGCTTCAGCATTTTCCTGCTCTCTTTCACTGTAGGAAGTGTGAATCTGTCTCAGGATATTTGCACTTCCTTTCTCTTTTGTATGGAAAGCTCTCCTCTCAGATATCTATCTATCTTGTTCCCTCCTTTTCCAGGCACTCAGCTTAAGGACATATCCTTGGAGAGGCCTTTTTGACCACCTTGTTTAACATAGCAGTCCAAGAATCTCATCCCTTATGCTACTTTGCATTTATTCTTAGATTGATGATTGGCAGAATGTGAGATCCTTGTGAGCAAGAACTTTGTTTCCTTGTTCCTATAATTCTGGCATCTAGAACAGTGTCTGGTACATATTAGGGATTAAGTTTTGAATGAAGGAATGAAAGAATAAATTTTCTTTTGAGGCAGAGAAGTATAAGTAGCATAACGAACACAAATAAAATAGGATTTGGAGTGAGGTAGAATTTGGTTTCAATACTAGTTCTGTCCATTTATCAGTTGGGTGATCTCATTTAAGTTATATACTCTTCCTGGACCTCGGTTTGCTTATCTGTAAAATGGATATAATAATATGCATCTTGAAAACTTCTGGAGAGGCATGGCTGTTGGGGATGTAAATCTCCTGGTACATTGTTTGACAAATAGTAAGTACTTAAGCGATTGCAGCGATTGCTAGGGACATTTTTTCTTACCCTCAAATAGGTTATACCTCGTGTAAGTCTTGTTTCTTAGAAGACGATGGCATATTTTGACCTCTGAACTTCTCATAGCTGTGCTGAAATTTCTTAGCGTCTGACAATACGGAGGACTTAAAATGGCTCAACTAGTTTCCAGTTGTTATTTTCTCTTGGGTGTTATCTTTCCCTCTTACAGTAGGTGCATTTGGTTCCTGAGTCTATAGATTTCAAAAAAGTTGTACTATATAGCAATAACATGAAGCTAGCTTGCTGCTGTGAACATTACTTTCAGTCTTCAATTTAGAAAACAAATTTCAATGGTATAATAGTTAATGCCTTCTTAAAGCTCAGCCATTCACAATTTTCTTGGAGAATTTTTTTTTTTTTGAGTTGGGGTCTCACTCGTTCGCCCAGACTGGAGTGCAGTGGCCGCTCCCGGCCACCGCAGCCTCGACCGGCTGGGCTCCGGCGATCCTTCCGCCTCAGCCTTCCGAGTAGCTGAAACTACAGGCGCATATTACCACACCCGGCTAATTTTTTATTTATTGTAGTGATGAGGACTTGTCAAGTTGCCCAGGCGGGTCTCGAACCCGTGGGCTCAGGCAATCCACTCACCTCAGCCTCCCAAAGTGCTGGGATCACAGGCTGAGCCACCAAGCCCGGCCTTCTTGGAGAATTTTTGAGGATTTGGTAACATTCTAGCCAACCTTAAATTGTACTGTGGATGATTTAATCACAACACATGAAAGAAGTTCGGCACCAGTAATGACTCCACACCCGGCCAGGACCAAGAGATTTATGAAAGTGGCGGTTACAAGGAAAAAGGGTAAAGGGTCTGAGGAGGGAGAGAG
>NW_007246153.1:63723-66499 GCF_000164805.1 Carlito syrichta | reverse complement strand
GGGGCCGGAAGGGGCCGTGCTATGCTCCTATTGGAGGAGCTGCATGGGAGGAGGGTGGGGCCAATGCCGTGTTACGGTCCTATTGGCCGCATAACAAAGCTGGGTACTGATTGGAGGCTTGCAGGTTTGAAATTGACGCGCAGGGGAAGTTTGAAATTGACACCCGCTCCCCCCCCCCAGAAAGTTTGAAATTGACGGGAAGGTTTGAAATTGACGCGAGCGGGGAGGTTTGAAATTGGCTCCCACCGCACCGGGAATTGTGCTCACAGAAGCTGGGACGAGGGCCTTTGTCGTCTGGTGTGTCGGCGCCATTTCGGGAGCCGCCCCTCTGGTCGCTTCCTGCCCCTTTCAACACAGCCAGAAGGAAATAAGACAGATTACACAGCCACACCATCCGCTCAACCCCATTACTTTAGACCCACTGCTGCCACAGACAAGTCGTTTGCCAGGGATTATATTGTATTGTATATAATTTCAGGGTTGGGAAGTGGAGTTCCATTGGTGATTAGAGGTCTGACTTGGTACAGAGCCAGGTGAAAATGGCTGTAACTTTGTGTTTGATTCTGCTGACATACTCTCTTTTTTTTTTTTTTGGTCAGTTTCTGGAACACCATCCACCTTGTCCCTCCTGGCTCCTGGCTCTGCGGCAGGCTTTCACCTCCCATCACATGATATTGAAGAACCCTCAGGAATCATTCTTTCAGACAGACAGGAGCTAAAGATTCTGACATAGCTGCCCAAGGGATGGACTTCAGGGCACTCAATTTGCACTGCAAAAAAAAAAAAAAAAAAAATCAGATTTAAGAAACTGCGGCTGGGCTCGGTGGCTCAGCCTGTAAACCCGCGCCTTTGGGAGGCTGAGGTGAGTGGATTGCCTGAGCCCGCGGGTTTGAGACCAGCCTGGGCAGCGAGACCTCATCTCAACAATAAAATCAAAAAATCAGCTGGGCGTGGTAGCGCGCGCCTGTAATTTCGGCTACTCGGAAGGCTGAGGCGGAAGGATCGCCGGAGCCCAGCAGGTCGAGGCTGTGGTGGCCGGGAGCGGCCACTGCACTCCAGTCTGGGCGACAGAGTGAGACTCCAACTCAAAAAAGAAAAGAAAAGAAACTGCGGCACCAGAGGGAAGATGGGTGACTGGAAGATAGATGTTCTTGATCTTCTTTTTAAAAGCAATAATGATGCATTATCTATAATGCTGAGTGGAAAAGGTGAAATCCATGCAATAACTCCATGGTTTGACAACTGAACCATTCTTGCTGATCATCTGTTTTACAGAATGAGTTGCACACAGTTCGCAGTCTATAAATATTTTTCCTGCACGATGGCCCACACATACGTCTTTTTCCTACGACTTTGAGTCAACAGACATGATACTCAAGGAGTCTTCGTCTTGTTAGCAGGAGGCATTATCTTGTCGGCCATCAAAAGACCGAAGCAGAGGAGCAGCTGGCGAACAGCAGGATTGGGTGGGGGACAAAAGCTGCTCTGTAATTATTTTGTCAGCCTCTGGGCTGCCTCTTATTCCTCTTCTGTGACAGTGCTCTTCTCTATTCTAAGTGGTGGAATCAAAGCAACTGAGTGCCTTCTCTGTAATCCTGTGGCAAGACCGGCCGTGTAAAGTGAGGTTGAGGCCTATTCCTTCTTTTCTGGTCAAAGTAAAATAATGTGTTAAAGCCTCAAACCTGAAACATGAAGAAATAATAGATCTTAAAAGTAGCCACAAACGTTTTCATGTCTTTCTCTTGTTTTTCTCAGGAAACTACATGAAGATCCAACACAGTGGTTAGCTCTAAGCAGTACTTTCTGGGGATGTGGAGTTTATTTAAATAAGAGCCACTTTAAAAATCTGGGTTCCAGTTTTTCACTGTGTTTTCACTATGTCTTCAGGGAAATGAAGATATGTTAAAGACAGTCTCTAAGGTTGAGTGGAAACTCAGTTTAGATTCTATATTATTTGTGCTTCCTACTGTCTTCTTGTTCCCACTCTTTGAATTGAAATGAATCAAAAGAAAGGCATCAGACATAAATAAGTATGATGACAAAATCAATGTTCTGATTTGATCGGATATACATAAAATACACAGGCTATGATTTGGCAAGATCAATGATAATGAACATGCATTGGATTTCAACTCTATGCTAAGCACTTGAATGTATTATTCCATTTATCCCCAAAACATCTCTAGGAGATAGAAATAGTAAAATAGAAAATGTGGATACCTGTTTCCAAACGTTTTTGAAATGCTTAAATAAGGTAGTTAACTACATGCAGGGCAAAAGCCTTGTGCGTAATATAATTTATGCTTAACAACAATAGTTTATTCCCTTTTGAACTTGACATAAAAGAAAATGGAAACTCAAGTCACTTTCCCAAGGTCTCATTGCTGGTATATGATGGCACAGGTTCTGTTCTAGAACCTGTGTGTGATGGAAAAATTCTTTTAGAAACCCCAAATTCCTCTGGCCCTGTCAAGAAAAGATTTTTCCAGCTCATGGAAAGCAGATGGAGCCAGGCTCGGTGGCTCAGCCTGTAATCCCGCGCCTTTGGGAGGCTGAGTCGAATGGATTGCCAGAGCCCGCGGGTTCAAGAACTGCCTGGGCAGCGAGACCTCATCTCTACAATAAATCCAAAAATCAGCCAGGTGTGATAGTGCATGCCTGTAATTCTGGCTACTTGGAAGGCTGAAGCAGAAGGATCACCGGAGCCCAGCAGGTGAGGTTGCGGTGGCCAGAGAGTGGCCACTGCACTCCCGTCCGGGGGACAGAGGGAGACTCC
>NW_007246153.1:60952-63688 GCF_000164805.1 Carlito syrichta | reverse complement strand
AAGGCTGAGGCGGAAGGATTGCTGGAGCCCAGCGGTCGAGGCTGCGGTGGCCGGGAGCGGCCACTGCATTCCAGTCTGGGTGACGGAGTGAGACTCCAACTCAAAAAAAAAAGAAAAAAGAAAGCAGATGGGACAAACAGACTAGAAAGGCAATAAGGACCTCCCTACTCCTCTTCAGGACTGATGATACAGTTGCAACATGAAAAAAGAACATACATACAAGATCTGAAAATTTCCTTTTAAAGTCACTTTTATCTTTAAATTCAGACTTATTCATTTTTATGTGTCTATGACAGAGATTTAGGATGTACTGAGATATGCATTAAAAATTTGTCAGCAGTTTTATTCATAAAGAACCAAATTAGAAAAAGAACAACCAATGTTCATCAACAGGAATGGGTATGTTTTAATATTTCATATAGGGAAACGCTATACATCAATGAAAATGAATGAATGTCTGCTAGCTATTCATGACACAAGCCTATGGTGGAATCTGAAAAATTAAATAATAAGTAAAAGATGCCAAACCAAAAATACAGACTGTATAGTTTCATTTACATTAAAGTCAAAAATAGACAACGCCGATGATATCATGTAGAGATTTATACATAAATATAAACACCATCATGGAAAACAAGGAAAGAGTTACTATCAAAGTCAGGTCAGGGTTACTTCAGGATACAAATGTGAGTTTTGATGAAGAACAGTGCGTTGAGTGCTTTTGGGACATGAGCAATGTTCTCTTTTTGTCCTTGGAGGTGGTTTTAGGGATGTTTACAATAATTTATTAAAACGCGCATTTATATTTGATGGACTTTTCTATATGTGGGTCATATCTTACATTTCACAACAAAAAATGTTTAAAAGGGAACAGAAATGCGTTATCCTGGGAAGACGTAATTCTTGCATGAGAGAATTAATAGGAGGTGTCAGAACACTTGACTCCCACCTTATTTTGCCCTCTCACCCGTTCGAGTGGATGTCAGGTAAGGTCAGCCCAGCACAGCTGTGCATTCGTGGTGTCTCTTCTGCTGTCTGTCTGCCCCACCACATAGCAAGCTGAGCTGGTCATGGGACTTGAGCCACTGGGGAAATGCCTGGATCCCTTCTTCATGCAGAAAGCGAGAGAACTGGAAATGATTTGGGTAATGTTTGACACCACATTAACGACGTAATAAAAGGACAGTGAAACATTTTAGCTAGCCTGTCTCTCAGGACCCTGCAATTTCTCTCTCATGTCCACAGAGAGAACCGAACTACACCCAGAAATAAAGGGAAAACACTCTTATTTGAGCCAGCTCCAAAACATCAAGTGAGTCTCATTCTTAAACCCATTGTATTTCCATTTCATCGTCATTAATAATTGCTTTTATAGTTGCTGAGCTTATTGGAGGGCCCTGCTCACCTGTGAAATTTGGTGTGCCTGTTCCCAGTTCCCTGAGTGTAAGGATTTCAGGGTGAATGTAAGTTTAGAATAAGTCAGTGAGGGTAGGCTGTCCAGGACAGAAGAAAGCACAGCACTCAGAATGGGAATAACATTGTGGAGGTTAGAGACCCACACACATGGATTAGGAAGCCACACAGGCTAGGAAAGTAAGATTGTCTCAGAAGTCAGGTTCTGGGCTCCTCGTCTTGGGGAACACATGACACCGAGGTCCAGAATAAGGATAGAGTGTATGCAGGATATAAATAATTCCAATGATACAAATTTTCGAAAGAGAGAGAAATCCAACTGGCAGCCTAAGAGTCTACACAGCCTCCTCAG
This sequence comes from Carlito syrichta, assembly GCF_000164805.1. Classification (NCBI taxonomy): domain Eukaryota; kingdom Metazoa; phylum Chordata; class Mammalia; order Primates; family Tarsiidae; genus Carlito; species Carlito syrichta. The sequence continues at coordinate 61,923 of NW_007246153.1, read as the reverse complement.
CTACTCTGGTCAGTCACTTCTTACAACAAGGCTGATCCCTGATCACGTGGCGTTATTTAGAGTCAAGCATGTACGCCAAGTAAGACAGGAAACAAGACAGGCAGAGGCAGGGGCGGGAGCACTTTAATTCTGAGTCTGGGAGGACTGTGTTCACATTACAGGCAGACTCTGCAATAGAAGTCTAAGTAGACAAATAGGATGGAAGTGTTAGATTTTCCCTCGTTCACTTCATATGTCTGGAGTGTTTGCTTTTTTTTTTTCTAGACAAAGAAGATATCTCCACTGACTCGTAAACTGGCCTTGGCGTTTTGGTGATTAATAGATTATTTTGTTTGTTAGAGATTACATGGTGCATTTCAGGGCCACCTACTCATTTGACTTTATTGAGCTCTTCATATCAAAGCAGGAAGGTTGGGTCCTCTGCCTCTTGTAATTAAGTGTCTGCAGCTGCTACACAAATCTGACTAGTTGAAGTACAAGTAATTATAACTTGAATATAGTTTAACAGAGTGTCTTGGAAAGTAAATCCACCAGCTGTGTGACATAACACAATTTCCATAATTTCATGCCAGCATTTCCTCATCTTCAGATTGGAAGTAGCCACTTTTCTAAAACTGTCACAGGAATTAAATGCGGTTTTATGTGTGTGTGTGTGTGTGTGTGTGTGTGTGTGTTTGTGTGTGTGTGTGTGTGTATACACACACAGGGTGTGCTAAAAATGTATACACATTTTAAGAGACGTTATCTAGGTATGACTTTTACGATAACGATGTGTAGTATGACATTCACTCAACCACGTGTCTGCCATTTTCTTTGAGTGTCCTGCCTTTCTCATGGTGACACTAACATTCATTTGATTAACACCATCTTTTGAGTGAACGTTATACTTAAAATGTGTATACATATTTTTGCCACTATACACACACACACACACACACACACACACACACACACACACACACACACACACA